>NC_092815.1:163045531-163345531 GCF_023375885.2 Dermacentor andersoni | reverse complement strand
TGCATCCTGGGCTCACTCACAGACGCCTTGGCAGGCGCCGCTTCGTAATTTGTTATCGACAGTGTTTCAAAATGCTTCAATTTCTATACACACAATTGTAATATTTTTATAGCGGTTAGACCAATGCAAAAGAAGGAAAGAAGCATTTTCTTGCATAATATAAATCTGCTTCACTGAGAGTTGAACGTTTCGCGCCATAGCTGCGTAGCCAGGCGCGCCGACGCGAGTCAACCGAAGCGCGCGATAACAGAGAGGATCTGTTCCCCGAGATCACGCCGCGTTTCGACGCGTACGAGCCATGCCTCACCGTCTGCGCATGCGGGGGCGCGTGAACGCGAGCTTGCGCGCGTCCGCAAGCGTACGTGTGGTCTGGGCTTTAGGCGCAACAAAATGCATTCTCGCCGTTTGCTCCGAGTAGCCAATGACAGAGCGATCAGCGAGAAACCATGGGTGTTATAGCGGTAAGCAATGCCAAACTGTGTTTATTCCACTTTTGCAATCAGTCCTCAACGATGGGTCCAACCTTTTTCGGGCTGCCCCTGCTTCGCCTGTCCGTCATGCCACATCACGAGAACCGCGAGAACTTCCCTCTACTATGGCGTGTACAGAGTGATTATGCACGATCAGACGAAACAAAATATCTGATTCCACACGTATTTCGTCACTGAGCCTGCCTCTGTTCGCTAAAAGTTGTCGTGTTGCGCCCACTTCACCTTCATAACACACGACGTCACAAAACAATGTAAAATTGCCTCCTGTAAGTATCGCGTACGCAGTAAAGATGCGTTAATGTGCCGTACAACCCAGATTTTTTTTCGGAATAGCCGAAGACTTTTCAGTTACGAAAAGAATAGAAGATGTCTGCCTACAAAAGGCTCCGGCACTGGATAGTTGGAGCTGCCGGGGAGAACGACATTTTTTGCGCATGATAAATGATTTTTGTGGCACCGTAACGCTGCCGAGCCTCTTCCGCATTTATACGACATCGCTATGCAAATTGTTCTTTGCTAAGCATCCGTTTCAGACGTAGTTTTTAACCTTCCGTTGCCCGCCGCCATGATTTTCGAAAAACCACAGCAAGCTAAGCAAGGGGAAGTGAGTCACTCGGAGACGCAGGCCCTACGCTCCTCATCTGGTCCTTTACTTTCCCTTCCCCTTGTGCAGGGTAGCGACCCGAGCTCTGTACTGCTTAGTCTGCCCGCCTTCCATTTATACTGTTCTATCTCTCCTTTCATTGCGCTAGCTCAGTCCGACCGAAACCCTCTCTACTTCGGCGTGCCCCTCGCCTTCGGGCATTAAGATAAGAATAACTTGTGGAGGTTGGCATCGCTAATCTATTGGAAAGTAAACAAAAGCGCCCTCTTATAAATGAAGAGAGCATTTGATTGGGCGGTTCCAACTACAATGCATGTCTCCGTCCGATGCTTTCGTCAGCGGTTGCGTCAATTTCGCATCAAGAGATCGGAATAAAAACTGATTGAAATAGTTTTACGTTATCGGGTCCCATCTTCTATTGCTCTCGTAACCCGGAAGTGTTCGCCTATTCAGAAGGAAAAAAAAGCTACAGAAATTCTGAGAATTGTCTACGAATGCATAAGCATTCTTTGGCTCGACTGTGACTTCGTTTTTCCTTAGTTTTGCTTACTTGCTTTTCTTAGTTTGCGCGGTTGTATGGCATTTCCGATGGGAAAGAATGCTTACAGGGTAGACGATTCTCAGATTTTTTCGTCGCATGCAGCTTCTTCAATGCAATCGTACTAATTGAGCTGGAACACAGACCACGAGCGCGCCTCAACTGACCAGAGCAGTCAAAAAGGAACACGGGCTGCAGCAGTAGTGAGTGAGGCGCTGCGTGAGGCGCTGGAGCATCGCCGTGAAGCAGTCTCACCCTCGCTGTCACTCTCGCAAGGCGCCTATGTTACGTGTTATGAGCGCGTTCCTTGTCTACGGGAGTACTCGCCCGCGTTTGAAGTGCGCCTCGATAAGGCCCAATGAAACGCGCCAAACGTTTCGCTTGCATGCGAGGTGTTCATAATGCGAGGGACGCTTAGCATCGGTCAATCAGACATTCGGCCACCCCAAAACCTCAAGTTGGCCCGCACACAAATTTCACGTTTGCCCACTCCCAAATGTAATTTGTCCCACCCTCAAATTTCAAGTTGGCCCACCTACAATTTAAGTAGCCGTCCCCCCCCCCATCAAAGTTCAGTTAGCCCAGCCCCAGATTTCAAATTGGCCCACCCTCTAATTTCAGTTAGCCCACGTTCAAATTTCAAGTTGGCCCACCCCTACTATAAACTTCCGCATGCATTTTCTAAAAAGCGATGCATCTCTATGGGTATGCTCATTTTATTTTATTTTTAAGATTTAAGTTGTACCTTATCGCTACCAATCGTCTACATTTACGTTATCATAAGAATTAAATGTCTTTGCAAGTTACCTAGTTTTGTGCAGATAGAAGGCATTACGCTTTTCGCGTGACTTGGCTTGGGAGCTCGCGTAAGAATGCTTGCGCATTAAAATCAGTTCTGTTTGGAATAATAATGCATTACAGTGCCTATACGCCACATTGACGTGGTGAGATTTCGCTATATTGTGACGTCGCGTGACGCATAGGCGAAGTGGGCGCACCCTGATAACATTATGACCACTAGCGGAGGGCTAATGGTAAAAATAGCGTGTAATCGGAATTAATCTTTTTCTTTTTGCTTGACGTCATCATCATTATCATCATAATAATCATAATCATCATCATGAGCATGGTTACGCCCACTGCTGAGCAAAGGCCTCTCCCATACTTCTCCAGCTACCCCGGTCCTGTATTAATTGTGGCCATGTTGTCCTTGCAAACTTCTTAATTTCATACTCCCACCTAACTTCCTGCCGCCCCCTGCCACGCTTCCCTTCTCTTGAAATCCAGTCCGTAACCCTTAATGACCATCGGTTATCTCCCCTACTGATTACATCTCCTGCCCATGCCCATTTATTTTTCTTGATTTCAGCTAAGATGTCCTTAACTCGCGTTTGTTCCCTCACCCAATCTCCTCTTTTCTTATCCCTTAACGTTACACCCATCATTCTTCTTTCCATAGCTCGTTGCGTCGTCCTCCATTTAGGTACAACACTTTTCTTAAGCCTCCAAGTTTCTGCCCTGTACGTGAGTACTGGTAAGACACAGCTGTTATACACTTTTCTCTTGAGGGATAATGGCAACCTGCTGTTCATGATCTGAGAGTGCCTGCCAAACGCACCCCAGCCCATTCTTATTCTTCTGATTATTTCAGTCTCATGATCCGGTTCCGCGGTAACTACCTGCCCTAAGTAGATGTATTCCCTTACCACTTCCAACGCCTCGCTACTTATCGTAAACTGCGGTTCTCTTCCGAGACTGTTAAGCATAAATTTAGTTTTCTGCAGATTCAATTTTAGACCCACCCTTCTGCTTTGTCTCTCCAGGTCAGTGAGCATGAATTGCAATTAGTCCCCTGAGTTACTAAGCAAGGCAATATCATCAGCGAATCGCAAGTTACTAAGGTATTCTCCAATAAACCTTATGCCCAATTCTTCCCAATCCAGGTCTCTGAATACCGCCTGTAAACAAGCTTTGAATAGCATTGGAGAGGTTGTATCTCCCTGCCTGACGCCTTTCTTTTATTGGGATTTTGTTTCTTTCTTTATCGAGGACTACGGTGGTTGTGGAACCGCGATAGATATCTTTCAGTATTTTTACATACGGCTCGTCTACACCCTGATTCCGTAATGCCTCCAAGACTGCTGAGGTTTCGGCTGAATTAAACGCTTTCTAGTAATCAATGAAAGCTATATATAAGGGTTGGTTATATTCCGCGCATTTCTCTATCACCTGATTGATAGTGTGAATATTGTCTATTGTTGAGTAGTCTTTACGGAATCCTGCCTGGTCCTTTGGTTGGCAGAAGTCTAAGGTGTTCCTGATTCTATTTGCGATTGCCTGAGTAAATACTTTGTAGGCACCGACAGTAAGCTGATCGGTCTATACTTTTTCAAGTCTTTGGCGTCCCGTCTCTTTATGTTTGACGTAGTCACACTAAACACTGAACATGTTCTATCAGATGAGACGTTGTTGAATTTTTCATGCCATTGCTTGACTGGAAAAAGAAGCGTGCGGGGCCCGAAAAAATCTCATTTCTCAGGATGACCAACAAAGCTTTGTATCGGGGCCCCTTTATGGCGATCTGTACCTCCGCCGCGGGTCGACCCGGTATGGCACTATCTTCGGGATCGGGCCACGTATGAGGAGTGCTTAACGCCTGCATCACCTCTGCCATGGGTCGGCCCGGCATTCCTCCATGTTTGGGATCGGCTCACGTATACGGGGAGTGTTTAACGCCTGCTTCACTTCTGCCGCGAGTCAAGAGCGAACCTACATAAGCCAATAAGACTGGAGGTGTGCCGAGGGTTGAACTTTATGTGCTAATAATACTAGTGCAATATCTTATGGCGCGATCACAGCTGACGGATATACAGAACTTTGCAAACCTCTGGCCTTCCTGCATAGCACCCCTGCCATAAGTTTCCATGCCAACATATTTACTGCTGTGAATAAAAGGTGCCGGTGCCGTATGAAAACGAAGTTTCTTTTATCATTCTTTTTAATAAACTTTATTTTCTTCTTCTTCTGTGATCATTCGAACAGCCTGATTTCCCAAGTGGGCGAGTTGTTACGGATGGTTTGGCTGCTGGCTACGTGAAGTGGGCTATGAAACGCAATTCGTCATCATTTACCAGCATGTAGTTCATGCCCTATCATTTTACAGTGACTGATGTAATGAGCTCACTCTCCAAGCGATTTTCATGTACGCCGTTTGCGCTGGTATTCTTTGTAAAAATCCCCAGATCAGATAGGTTGTCTTTATGAAGAACATAAAGAAAGGAATGGGCACATGGCCGCAAGTGGATTGGAACTCCGGTCCCGCACTGGAGTAGCAATGGCTTTACCTCGTAATGATTCTGCTGGTGCGACTGAAATGAAAAATAAAAATAATTCATTTTACACCTTAGGTATAAAAATCTAATGTGGCATTTGCAAGATAAAGTTAGCGTGAACATGGCAACTAGGCATTCATAATGAATAACACATAATAGTGGTACTTTACTGATAGTGTAAGTGAATTATTTGTATGCAGCACTAAGTCGTGGTCATGCTATCATTCTAATGGTCGACTTCAGCAACCTGGTGCCATCGCAAAGTGGGCTGATACTGGCGGCAGTCTAGGCTGCGTCTTGTCAAAGCAACGAAAGTCGCAGGATTATCATTACAGGTATTAAATTAACGTGACTTCAGCAATCGACTGTGTCGCTACATAGCTAAAATGTTAATCGCATTGTCATGTACAGCCATCATGAGAAGGGTTATGTCGTAATTTTTTTGTTCCGTGAACTTAAGTGCGCTCTCAAAGTATTCAAACCATAAGATTAGTTGGTAGATCACGTATATCTCGTTGGAAGATCACGTTCTATATCAGGTTGAAAGATCACGTATGTCTCCAACATGTATACCACAGTGGAGGATCGGCCTCGAGGCAGTGGAGAAATTTACACCACAAACAGATAAGTAGAAGCCGCCGTTGACTAAGGCGTACGGGTAGAAAACAAGCTTTTATATCCGTTTCATTCTTGCTATAGACAGTACTTTCAGACATCATAGAGCCTCAGGCAGCTTCACTATGAGGAAAGTTGGATATATAGATTGGCATGTGCCTTACTTCGAAATTAAAAAAAAAGTGCATGGCTTTAAGTTGGCATGAAATGTTTATCCTTTGTCAAGAACTACCAATGAAGAACAAAAAGAAAACAGATATTCTAAGCCTTATTGAGATGGCTGGTTGCGTGTCATCACAATGACAAGTATTTTGAGACTACTAAACCGTTAGAGGCACCCCGATATAATACGGTAATGAATAATTATTTACGCATTAAATTTGAGGTATGATGCGACTCTGGCAGCGCACAACACCACAGGCGTCCCTGCGTGCGTGCGTGCCGGAAGCGAATAGTCCGCTTGTTCAGTGCACGGAGAAACCAGCAAACAGCCGACGTCCCGTCTCTCCTTGCTCCTCGAACAAAGAGTTCATTATTGCTTGTCACGCTTGGCGTGTACAGATGCATGCTCTTTTCTACAAGGTAAACTGGACTTCTGACATTATTCGTACGGGCAATGCGCCGCACGCCCTGTTGACTTGGCGCGCGGATAGTGAGAGCAAGCTCACGTTGCTTGTCAGTCTCTCGATGAGATCGGAAAACAACATACCACGAAATGGAGATTTCTTTACATGCATTCGACCTTGTTGATGTCTGATTCGGTTTGTCTTCCTGCGCTCTAAACTTGGGAATGGCCTCAAGGCGCATGCTTGCTATTGGATTGACTATGGCTGTCAAGTACAGTACGTGGGGTAGCACTCGCATGGTTCTTCCTTTTGACACGTCAAACCACAGATCTCGCTCTCTGACGCCTGGTATACTCTTTTCTCTACGTATTTTTTTCTTAGATGCAAGCAGTGACAGCAGAAAACAGGAATCTTTCTCTTTCACGTCGATTCCGTAGACAGGCGACGATAGGAGGAAGAATCACGTGCCTTTCTCTGACAGCTGGCGGTCTCCTAGGTTCTCGTACACGACCTGAAATTGGGTGACGGATGTAATCTCCTGTTTTGTGATTGTTTCACCTTTTGTTCCCTAAATGCTGTGTGCTTCTTTTTTTTTCGTATGTGGTGGCAAAATAACTTGTCTTTTACTACGCTCATCCTATGCACGTCTCGTTTAATTTTATTTTACTCTTTTTCTTACATACCATTTCTTTATTAGTCTTTTTTTTGCAGTGAAACTAATGCAGCACGTCGCTTCCTTAATGAAGTTGTTGTTCCTCAACTTGCTGCCTGGTTCTCTTCAATTACATGGAAATATTTCTCTCGAATTTTCCCAAACGCACCTTCATTTTTTGATTTCACATCCGGTGAACTCCCGAACGGAGCAAGCATATCGTTCCCGAGACAATATGCTTTCTGCAAAGCGGCGCAGTTAAATGCAGGACACGCGAAAGAAGTTCTTTAACTTCGCGTGTTGTAAGAATGCGACTGCGTAAATTTGCCCAGTTATGGCATAGCTTTAATACAAAATGGGTATTCCCCAGTGACCACACAAGAACAGCGACGGCCCCCAATCGCAACAATATACGTGAAAGATAACGACGCTCGTAAGCGAGAGTCCGACAAAAACCGGTCTTTAAAAGTAACTTAGAATGGGCGCGCTTCGTTGATTGATGCTTTTCTGAACTCATTCTCTGGGAGAGCAACAGATGGCCATAATGCATACTACCATATTCTAACGAACAACTCTTTTTTTGCGATGCACGCATTTGTCGATTGCTATACACTGTAAAAATATTTACACCCATAAGGGTGTTTTCTTGTCGCACTAGTAACACCGCTACCCTTAGGGACTTCAATAAAGTCATATAGGACGACAACGGAGCTCTAACTAGACATGCGATGACAAAAGGAATAGCTTAAAGCTATGTAATCATTCTGACAACCTTGGGCGTAAAGGAATATCCGATAGGAGAGTTTCATATATCTCTGCGAAATTCGCTTGTCGGATATTTCTGTGCAGCCAAGGCTGTCAGAATGATTACATAGCTTTAAACTAAGCCTTTTGTTATCAATGCCTCGTTAGAGCTCCACTGTCGTCCAATATGAATTTTTGTAAGTCCCTAAGGGTAGGGGTATTACCAGTGCGACAAAGAAACGCCCTTAAGGGTGTAAACATTTTTACACTGTACAAAAGTCCCTACACTCTTAGAAATATTTACACCCTTTGAGGCGTATCTTGTGCCACAACGATAATCGTCATCTGTCTTGCCCGTGTTTCCTTTATTTACCGCTGCGAGACCGGTACTTCCCAGTCACGAACGACATGCGCGTTATGAGTGTGACGCAGCTCCTCGAAAGGAAAGTAGCGAGCGCCGAGCTTTCAAGAAAGGAAACTCGGGCAAGACAGATGACGATTATTGTTGTGGGACAAGATAAGCCCCAAAGGGTGTAAATACTTGTAAGAGTGTACTCTGGCTTCCGAGATACATGTGGCAACGTTGTGCGATAACGAAGTCGTGTTGCTGAGTTGCGCAGTTCGCAGTGGCGGGATTGATCCCGGCCGCGGCGACCGCATTTCCGTGGAGGAAGAATGAAAACACGCTCGTGTACATGGATTTAGCTGCATGTTAAAGAACCCCACGGGGACAAATTAATTCGGACTGCCCCACCACAAGCTCCTTCATAATCAGATTGATGTTCCGGCGCGTAAAACAAGGGACTAACATTAAATAACAATATAGATAATGCCTATGGCTCCCAACAGGAGTACTAAATTATGCATTTCTATCACATTCTTCTTGGGAAAATGTGATATCACAATCCACCCTTGTTATGAAAGTCTGGGGATGGCTGCCCTGATCTCTTGATTTTTTGTAATACCTTATTCAAACATTCATGGCTCCACAGAAGAGGCTGTTATTGCAACACTTTATTAGAGTCCCGTGATAATTTTCTTTAAAAAAACGGTGAAGAAGGAAGCTCAGTGATGATTCAGTCGTAAATGCGAGAGAAATGCCTTAGCATTACGTTGCACCACTGCGAGATCTACGATGCATGATGTAAACCGCGTTCAGCACATTACAAAGCCTTGTACTGGAACTCACTCGACCCACGTCCTGCCTCTCCGACTGACGGCAGTCTGGCGCAGACCTCTGTCAGTGGCATTATATATGCATACATATTATGTAATGAGGTATACACGCCTCGTCATTTCGCTGGCAGCCCGAAGACGACGACTTTTGTGGTGACTGCGAGAGAGTTCGTGCTGTTCGCGGTTGCTAGACTCATTGTCACCTTTGTACTGCCATTTCATTGCAATATATATATATATATATATATATATATATATATATATATATATATATATATATATATATATATATATAATATTGTTGCAATTCTTTAAACTCGTAGCCTTGGCCGAGCTTTCGACAGAACGGGCGCCCGCTTGGCCCCTGCCGCCGACACACATAGACGAAGACACCGATCCAACATACCCCGCCCGTACGACCAAACCGTTTCCCTTCACCATTCGCATATCATCCGCAGAGGAGCGGGTTGTCCAAGCGTTTCAACGGCACTCTCGCTGACATGCTCGCCATGTACCTCGCGTTCAACCATTCCAGCTGGGACGCTGCACCTCCGTTCGTCACGTTGGCCTATAATACGGCCCCCCAAGCCATTACTGGTTCTTCTCCGTTTTTCTTACTTCACGGCTGCTAACCTTCCTGCACCGTCGATAGAATTCTACCTTACCAGCCTGATTAATCAGAATAGGTTACTGTATGTCAAGCTTTTTTTTTTTTGGGGGGGGGGGGGGCAGCACGCTGAAGAACGCAGACAACTTACCCGTGTTGTTACCACCACCGATCACACACACCAGAAGCATCGTCGTGGTGCCTCTGACCCCACAAGCTCCCCTTCCATTTGTTTGATTTGGCTGTGGGAATCACCTTTAGCTCCCAGCCTTTCCTCTCATGTTGCTCCCAAGATATCGTGGCCCTTAACGTATGCTCGCACAAACAGCTCCTTTGAACTATGTCGTAGAGCCTGTGCCGCCATGTTCTGATCAGCGTCACCGCTGTAGTGGAATTGCTCACCTAGATCGGCTCAAATCCGTTTACGATACATCTGTGCTACGAGATGTTTAGAACGCAAGGGTGGCGGCATTTTCGCCGGGGTACAAATGTAACGACAAAGAACCGCCGATTACTTAGCCGCATCTGAAGCATATTATGTACGACGAAGTAGTACCGGACAGTCAGGCGGTTCCCCAGCGCTCACGGACGGGGCTGGTTTGGACTGATCGCAAGGTTCTGACCGCCGCACAGATGTCGGCTTCTCAATACTTGAGTACCCTGTCAATAAATAACAAAAGATATATATATATATATATATATATATATATATATATATATATATGTGTGTGTGTGTGTGTGTATGTGTGTGTGTGTGCGTGTGTATGTATGTATGTGTGTACGTACGTATGTATGTATGTATGTATAACCTGTCTATTTTTACCACAGCTCTGATTTCCCACCTTTCACACACCCACACAGACATTCTTCCACTTTGACATTCCTCATTAAAAAAAGAAAGGTGTATAATAACTCTCGTTCAATACTTCGGAAAATGTTTCCACATTTACGCACTCTGAATACGGCTTAAATCATTGGGGCTTATCTTACTTTCGCCCATTATTGTCATCTATCTTGCGTGCAGCTCTTTTCGTTAGCGCCGAAAGTGAAGTAAACACTGTTCACTAACAGTATACACGTTAGAAGCGTGACACGACATTATTGACACGAAAGTAGCGAGCACAACGGAGTTTACCCGAAAGCAAAAGTACGCAAAATAGGTTACGATTATTGTTGTGGAGAAAAAAAGAATGCGTCGCACAGCGGGCGAAATGTTTTCTGAGTGCAGTGCATTAGCCCAATTCCTTGTTTATTTGGAGTTTATTATATGCTACTGACCATCGCTTTCACGGTACGGCGTCCCTTTTTTTTAGATTTAAAAGCGAAAACAAAATTGTGTCACGATCTTACGCTGTCTGTAGCGACCGAACCACTGGTCAATATTTATACTTGTACTTGCTATTCCCTTTCTACATGGCGGGAGCGGGCAGTTGATATAGAAACGTAGAATTCCTCGAAGACTATGTGATAGGCGGCGCAAAGAGGCAAAAGATGAAACTCACTGCGGCAGCGCGAAACCAATATAGTTGCAACCGTCCCTTCTGGCGGTGCAGCCGATGCCACTCTCGAAGACGTCGATACGGCGAGCTTGGATTGCCAAGATGCTCGTCGCGGAGTGCACGAATTGGCTTTACTTATTCTTTTTATCTCAGCCATGCTTGCTCTTCTTTTTTTGTTTTGCATTTATTATTTTGGTTTATATTTATGCTTAAATGTTAGACAGCCATATATGAAGGAACTTCAATTTCCTGCTCCGTTTTGTTCTGTGCACTCCCAGCTAGTCAGCGTGCGTATCAACTTCGAAAATTCCTGGCGCGTCTTTTTAGTGTAGCGCCGACACGAAAGAAGTCATGAATACTTTGTTTAGCGCAAAACGACAGACACAAGAAAGACGACAGGACAAGGCGCTAAAAGTCCGAAAGAAGTCCCTGCGCCAGGCTTTCGTTATACTTGAGCTTCATGTTTTCACACTGATATGCAGTTCCACTTCCTCGCTCCTTATCCGTGTTGATCTGCCCTAATAAATCTCTGAACCAGCGCTTCTTAACGTATCTATGCATGCTAGTTAATACCCTTCTCAGCTTCCTGGTGGTCTGACATCTTTTTTATTTGTATCTTACGCCACAGTTATCTCTTCCCTCACCGTGATGACCGATTCAATTAAATAAAGTAATATGAAACGTAAAAGTACTCCTTAAATCCACGGTATATGTTGCATCTAAGGAAGGAAGTTTATTACCGCTTCATGGCATCGTTCCTGCCTTTATTTTTTATCTTTGAAGTTTGCAGTTATACTCGGCTTCGGTGACTCACATTTATCTGAAGAGCTATTATGAGAGTAAAGTCAGGGATTGAGCTCTCGAACGCGTTTTAGTAGCCAAAGGGCTATCTCCTTCTCCTCCTTCGTTCTGTGTCGCGCTTCCCCTAAATGCTTGCCCTACCCTATTTTTTTTTACTTTCGCTATCCCACACGGGGAGGGGAAGAATGTGGTTGAAATAATCTGGTAGCTCCTGAAGCCGCCTTTATACGCAAGTAATTTTGGGCCAGAAAGGTGCCGCGGCCGTCGCGTGAGCAAGTCTAGTTTCCCAAAGCCAGTTTTCCGAGCAGCGCCTGCTGCGATGTTGACATAGACATTTGCAAAAATTCGCGAGTGGGGAAAGCGGCAACGAATGGCGGAGCGCCCATGAGCAATGGCGTTATGATCACCTGGCAGGGGCATCGCCTAAGCAAATCGCCCGCTCGAGTAGACGGTTCCAGCAGATGACATTTGTAGCAGATGACGTCCGCTGCCCGGTTGCAATGTCTGGCGCTATCCACGGTCTACTGAAATAAGGGAGTGCATCGTGCAGTGGCGAAAAGGTAGCTCTTTTTGCGATGACGGCCTGAGGCCCTGGAACACTCCCGTCTACTGCAGCCTCATGTGTGGCTACAGCCTGAAGTCACAGATCGCTAGCGAGGGTGTAAAGGTGCAACAAAGGGCCTCCGGGATCCGCTGTTATGGTTGTCACAGAGTTCATTGGGTGTCCGTGCGAAGCTAGCCGATTTCTTCTGCGGTTTATTTAGCCTCATTCCTACAATTATTTTGTGCATTGTGGTTCCTGCACAGCGATGATTATCAATCCGGGCTCCTTCGGATAAGGCACACTGGGAACATATGCTGTATTCTTGCCCTTCAGCGCCATTTTGTGGACCGAAATGTACAAACAATGGTGGCTTTATTTGTCACAGAATATTCTTTTTTCTTGAGTGAAACCTGGTGATCGCTTTTTTGGCTAACGCATCATCGCAAGGATCTCGGGGAGCCCATCTGGCAAAGTTGAGGTGCTTTTTCCGTGTTTCTCAACATCATGTGTTTCCAAATACTTTGATAAAAAACAAATATATGTGCTTACCTAACGTAACGAGCAGACGAGTGTCTGCTTGTCTTCTGCAACCGAAACGCTGAAGAGACGACGAGGAACACTGCAAAATCTGTGATTGGAAATGTGCAAGCTCAAAGGCATTATTGACGTATCCTAACAGTTTGTATTCTTTATTTTTTGCAAATTATAATGATTTCACTTGTGTTTTCGCGGTCTTTTAGTTTATGCATTCAGAAAGTTTCGTACAACATATTCACGCACTAGGCACACCGCTCGATCAATCCTTCGTCTGGTAGAGTCATCGCACAAGTGATCATAGCTGTCCCATTGTTTTGTTATAAGGACGACACACTGCCTCATTCCATTGTAGTCTTCAGTTCATGACTCAAGTTGTGCAGTGCCTACTTGTTTGGGATGCTAAAATGAAGGATTTTCGCAGCAGAGATAACAGTATTTATTTGAGAGAAGTTACGGACTGAAGCTGAAAGTACTTGTCGTGATTTGTGCCCCGCTTCTCTGAAATTCCGTTGCCTCGCCTGGCCTTCATGTGGGGGTCATGGCCCCTGCTCTTTCATGGGACCTGAGGTGCCTGCCTGACAGAGGTGCTACTGCTGCCACTCGGCAAACCTGTTTTACTGTGGAATAAAGCCAGTCTACTCGTCGTTCTAAACATATCAAAACGTGTATTACTTGCCTCCGCTAAACCAAGCTCCCATCAAGTGGTGACCCAGGACATTTACGCTTCGCTTTTTTTCTTTAACACTGCCATGCACGACGCTGCTCTTATTCCTGCTGACAGAGAAGACGCCACGATGACGTCTCCTATCATCGCCGCAGAGCTTCACTTTCCCAGCTTTTGGCACAAGAATCCTCGAGTTTGGTTTATACAAGTAGAGGCCCGTTTTCAACTACGGCGCATCACCATCAATGGAGCTCTTCCGCTTTTGCGCCGCTGATCATCGTCCGAGGACGCGGCTAGTTGCTTATTGTTCCGGGTGCATGTAAGTCTCAAGCAATTAAAGAAATATGTCTCGTCATGATTGGATACCTGAAACGCCATCCGCATATTTCTCGGCAAACTACGCGGCGCAGTTGGCACACCGGAAATAATTTCGTCGGTAGGCAAGACATGTCGCGAGAATTCCACATTGGGTTTTTGAATCAAACAACCGTAAACATAATCTTTCAGACTGCTTAATGTTCTAGACACGTTATTTTGCTTTAAAGTGTTTTTTTACGTGATTGCCCACATTGTCTGAATTCTGTCATTCCCACAAGCCGTTCCGAAGATATAGCTTCTCATAGAATTGTTCATACGAATCAAGAAGTTACTGATAATATGTGAATAGATGCGGGCTCATAAATATTTATGAATCGTTGAATATCTCATATTAACCAACCGTCTTATTCTTTTTAGATAGCATTGAAGCACTACTGAACCTTTCATCATAATTTGCTTGCTGCACTCTTGCGTTGCCTCAGGTGCGAGAAAGTAAAAAAATGTTTTCACAACTTGGAACAGTGAAAGGCGGAACTTGTTATCGCAGATATTATTGCGACAATAAAGGAAATGCGTAGGAAAAAGTACCGAGGTTAGCCGGATTGATCTCTTGTTGGCACTCATGCTCTGTGGTGAGGGGAAGATGGGGAGGTATACCTTAATTCCAGCTGGCAAATTCAAGTGTGTAGGCATCGCCACTCCAATGTTATCTGTTTCTAAAACACTTCACTTCGTGTGTTGCGCCACTTTTCGTACCCGCCCAAGCAGCACGTGCCCTCACCTTGCTACATATCCGCTTTTTAAAATTCTTTCTCACGGTTCATGCGAAGCTATGACGAAAGATCTGTTCGGCATTGCTCTTGTCGCACGATGCTTTCCCAATGAATGTACTCACTCTCGTAATGACATACCTTATTTAGCTTGCTACAAAGATTCTTGAAATTAAAACTTTAGGGCAGCTGCGCCAAGCAGCATTCCCGGGCCTCTCTGATAAAGAAGTTCCATTTCTCAGTGTTTGTTTCTTGCTAGCAAAGGTGCGCAGTATATTTTTTTGCTGAATGAGCTCAGAAATACCGAAAGCTCACTAGCCATCGTGGAATACACCAGCACCTCTGTCTTTGCAAGGAACCTAAGTAAATAATAGAAGTAGGTTTGAAAGGAGTATGCGAAAAGCAGCCAGTACCTCGCAGAAGGACATTCTATACGTGAGGAAGGGAAAACCGTAAAGGCACTAGCGATCAGTTGTGCGGCAACACAGACATTTTTTTCTTGATTTGAAAGTTACGCCCACCGTAAAGGGGAACACAGACATGAGAACAGTAAAGACAAAGAACTCACCGGGCGCTTAGAGCACCCTCTCACTAGGCGCAACGCAGTCATGTTAAGCATTGACTATTTACAATGCTTATTAGCCCGTTAAGCGGAAGTGAAGCTGTGTAATGTCTCGAAAAGAAGAAAGTAAAGAGGAAAACAACGAATGTTAACCGGAGAGTACAACAAGGTTGGATCCTGTAAAAGCAATCCGCAGAATGCACTCGACTCATTAGGAGGCACACTACCGTTATATCTTCAGCAAAAAGTGCTTAACCCAATTTCACGGCACTCGCACAATGCTTTTATCGTTGTTGTCTGTCTCTCTCTCTCTCTCTCTTCCTACCTCAGATAAACGCTTTTCTTGCCTGACTACGTTCGTCCGCATGCCCTGCCTGCTTTCAGGTAAATGCACTTTCTTCCTAATAGTTCCTGCTTTACATGTCGAGAAATGCTCTCACACAAACTATTCTGCCGAGGTATTTAAAGTATAACGTACGTTATGCTAAAGGGACCTAGAAACCATGCTGTTGCTTGTCTGTTCCAGTGTGTGTCAGAAAATAAGCACGGTGCACTAATTAGTAAACGCGAATTAAAAAAATTAGGAAACAAGCAGAGTTATTATAAATTTTAACATGAAAATGTATGAACGGCCCGCCTATGATCTTTTTAATGTACTATCGTCCTGAATAAGAGTAACAACACGATAAATCATTTTTTTATGTGTGTAGGCGCTGCCACGTTGCCTTACAGTTCCCGTATGGTAGCAAGGCAGCACGTAGACAAGAAAATTGCTTAACACCATTCCAATTCTTGTTAGCACCCCGTTTATAAGAAAAATGTTCCGTGCCATTCTTATTATTGAAAAAACTGACGTCTGTATCCTCTTGCTGCAACTCACGCTGAGGTGATAGCACATACGGCGCGCTCTCAGCATCGGGCAGACTAGCAAGATGGTGATGCTTTGGAGTTTTGTGCCAGCATGATGGTCAGGAAAGAAAGTATAGATAGGCTTGAAAGGTTTTGCGCTCTTAATGACCTTTATTTGTTGATATGATAAATTCTAGATGTGGTTTGCTTTATTGCTGAAAAATATTTGGGTCCGCCGTGGTGGCTTAGCGGCTATGACGATGCACTGCTAAGCACGAGGTCGCGGGAGCGAATCCCGGCCACGGTGACCACATTTTCGATGCGGACGAAAAAAACGGTCGTCTCCCATGCATTGGGTGTACGTTAATTATGCCACGCGCTCGTCAAAATTAATTAGGAGTCCCCCACTACGGCTGACCTCACGATGCAATCATGCTTTTGGCACGTAAAACCTCATAATTCAATTGAATGAATATTTAGACAACATGACCGGCAGCCTGGACAGCCATAAGAGTACTAAAAATTGCCGTGCTTGAAAGTTACCTTAAATCTACTTTGCATCTTGTGGTTACATAACAGCGACGATAATAGTGAGGAAAGTTGGCATACTACGGCTAGAAAGCTTTGCTTTTTTTTTAAGCAGCGCTGAAACACTTATTGAACATAGCAGGGAAAAGTTGCCGTTCTGTAGAAGAGACTCCTCTGATAATGTGAGCCAAATACGATGCACTGCATGCAGCAGGGAAATTTCAGCTTCGTGTCAAAAACAGTGAAATATGACTTGCTGTCGCTTCTACATTGTCATCATGCGGTGTCATGGCAAGCAGTTGGCCCCACTGAAGGCTATTTGCTGCTTTGGTGATCACGCGCAAAATCTAAGCAATACTATAATTGATCATTTGTAGTTAAAGGAGAAAAATCTTCGTCTGTTATCTCGAAAAGTAAGAGAAATTATTTCATCTTTGAACTGCCGATCCACACGCTGCATCTGCGTGTAGCCGCATCTGCTGCGCGTGGTGGCTGAGATTGGAGCGGCATTCTGCGTAGCATATATTCAACCGAGACCACCACGGGGGGTCACGACGAGTCCGCTCACCGCCGAGACTCTCATCCTTTGGGCGATGCTTCATTCCCTTGGCTTGTCCCATGTGTAGCTTCCACTGCGCTGGTGGAGAGAAAAAGATACATAAAACTGTCCGTCCCTGTGATAACAACGTGTAACTAAACTTCTGCTTGAAGTACTCTAAACAAATTGTGACAAGAGTTTCGGGAGGTGGCGCAGTTGTACCAAGCTTTCAAGGAGTGTTTTGATGGTTTTTTATCTTTATAGAACTTGACTAGTAGGAAAAATGCTTCCGCGCCGCTCTAAAGTAATTATACTCTTGGGACAAATATTGGTTTCAATCAGAATGTTTAGGCATCATTTGTTTTATTACAAAGTAATTGTGTAGAAAAAGATTGACGACACCTTCCACACCTATGATGTGTAAAATATGGTAGCGCTCGGTAGTTTCTTGCAGTATAACGCTATAATATGCATGCATGGGCTCACGCAGTTAGTTTCTATGAATGACAGCGTTGCCGGCACGTTTCTGGAGATTACGTTTGATTTCCTAAGGTAATCTCCGACAGCTATCACCGTTAGTTGGCACTGTGGAGTCTCTACGCCGTTTCTGCGCGATTGGTCACCTTGAAACATATATGTGGGCGTGCACACTTGATGTGGCCGGAGCTCCGACGACGAATCTTCATCACCGACGCTCTCACGGTAGCGTCAGATGTACCTATGGTGCTTATTAGCCGCCGAGGGGGGTGGGGGGTGGGGGGGGGGTGGGGGGGTTACGCTGTGCGGAAAAACTAGCCTCTCATTCTTGCTATATTTTTGCGTAGGCCTTCGAGCACGGACTTGTACTGGGAATTTACAGAGAAGCTGCCACTGCTTCTCTAAACTTAGAGGCACGAAAATACGAAACTATAACGCCGCACTTCCGTAGTTGACATTATTTGATAGTGGCAGATGGAATTGGGTATCACCTAAGTCATCCACGAATACCGAAGACGACGGCATCCTGTGAGTGTGCGCGTGCGTGCGTGCGTGTGCTTGCGTGCGTGCGTGCGTGCGTGCGTGCGTGTGTGTGTGTGCGTGCGTGCGTGCGTGCGTGTTTGTATGTGTGTCGAAACTTCGGCGAAGCTACCTTAAGGATCTCCTGCGTTCTACTGCAGCACCCTGACGGCAGCGGCAGTTGTATCGGTGGATATTTCCTGGCTTACTTCGTTGTAAACTGTGGGCACAAAACAACGTCGATAATTTCGCCCATGGGGACTTTTACTAATCTGTCACACTGGTAGGATTCCGCAGAATTCACGAAAGTTGTGTTTTAAGCTTTGTCTGATCAGAAAGCTCATTTCTCCCTAATGTTGTGTCACAGGCATTTTTTAATAGTAATAATACTGGCCATAGGGAGTTACCTTATATAATCAGTAAAACTATTTTGATGCAGTGTGCCTTCATATTTCGCACAACCTTTGCTTGACAGTGATTTCCCTTGTGTTTAGTAATGCGGTCCTCCAAACCAAACTTATCTGCGGGCGCTTCAACTATCTCTGTGATGCAGTCCAATGAACCGTCGGACTCAATCTCAATTTCGCTACCAGCTTCTACAAGCTCCCCCTGACACTTCTCATAGTACAGCTCAGCGCCACGACGCATGGGGGCTGCGATTTTCACCAAGCACCACCCCAGTCCCCGAAGGCGACCGTTCGGGGGCGTCAAAGGTCAAGGGTATCAGCTATGCTGGAGCGACAAGGGGAAGGCCCGGGCTCTAACACGTTATGACCGGCCGGCACGCGAGATCGATTGTAATAAACGCGTGCTCTTCTTCCCCGCTTTACCCAATCCCATCGGTGAGCTCTATTCCACAGGGCCCTTACGCACACGCTTTAGCCTATTTCCGCATCATAAATCATCCTCGTAGGTAGGCTCGCCCCGAGGAATATAAAACGGGAAGAGAGCCCCACCGTATGTAAGCGGGGGCGCCGCGCTTGATCGGCTCTGCGCCTCTGGGGACAAACCGTTTTTGCCCATGAGAAGCCGCTCCTGTTTCTTGCGTTACTCGGTGGGCACACTTCACTGCTAAGCCTGGCAACCCGGTTTGTCCTTCAAGGTTGTTTCTCTCTTGTGCCACCTACACTTTAGTTGCTCGGCCTTTAGCACGTTCGCTTTCCGCCGTGCCTGGCGCGATCTTCGGTTCTTGCACGTGATCACTTTAATGATCCGAGTGTGTGTGTGTTCTTTTCCCCCGGCGCGCACACAATTCCGTGCACCGCCTTTATGCCATGCCTTTACGTGGCTTTTGATTTTCTTCGCTGTTCAGCGGTCAGATTCCAAATGTACTTTACATACACTCCCAGTTGCAGGATATTCATACTTTACAGAAACTCGACTTTTTCCAAGAAATTTCAGGAACTTTTTCAGGAACTAAAGGAGGAGGAAGAAAGGCGGTGTCATTTATCACAGAGCCCAAAATTTCCGCCCCCACTTCCAGGTCACACATTAAAGTTTGCTTAGCCCTTTTGTCGTGTTTTCCAAGTATTATCTGATAACTTTGCGCATTTGTCGCTCATTCTCTCATACTTTTGCTTCCTAACCTGAGCTTGGGTGAAATGAAGTGCTTCTTTGCTTCTCGACGCATTTGACAAATGCTATCGCGAAGACATAATCTGATAATGAAGTGCTAATATGTATTTTAAGCAATCGCGAGAACTTCTAAGAAAATGGGTTGATGCTTTATGCTTAACTTGCAAATAGTAACAACGAATGACGCACGTCAGGAATTAAAATGCTCGTGCTTTCGAATTAGAGTTCACCTTCCAGTCCTCAAGTAGCAGGTGTTAAAACTACAGTACATTGCCCTCGTTAGTAGGTCACAAACAATTGCGTTTGTTGAACGGGGAGTCATTTCAGCTGAAATCGGGACCTTCCTATTGGCGGACATGTTATTTACAGTCTAAATTTATAGATTTTTATGGGCACACATAATGTTCAAAATACGTTTGTTGAAGAATTCCTACGTAGCATTGTTGCTTTAGCAAAACCTTCCTCTTCATAAACCTTGCCCGCGGTGTTATTATCGCCCCTTCTGAATTTTTACAACGAAGCTGTTAGTACGACTAGAAACAATACAAACTTTGTATGCCTGTTTTCACGGTTTTGTAAAGATTGTGTGTAAATGTTGCCGTGATATGCAGGCACAATTTGAAGTGTGTGCCTGCATATCATAACAAGTAAATATGTGGGATAATTAGGAATAATTAAATTTATCAAGCCCTAGTTTTCTACTTACAGGCAATAAATAAATTAGTTACAAAATTTCTAGCTGCCTCGGAGTTATATAGAAAATAAATAAATGCAGGAAATGGAAACTATTCAATAGGTGACGTGTACCGAAATTTCGAAGTGTTTAGATAAGCCACGTGCTTCTAAAATGATAATTAAATTATGGTATTCTGTAAGTTGGAGACGTGTAGCTTGCTTTCGTGGTCTCCTCTGTTAACTATGCGGGGCACTGTTGCTTATATTGCGGTAAAAAAAATGAAGCATGTGACGTACGATATTTAATCTGTGAAGGGAAATCTCACTAGCGTAAATGCAACAAATTTGCAGAGTCTTGCAACTGGAAGTGGCAATGCAGCGTTAAGTTTAGGTTTCGCACAGACAAATTCGGTAATTATAATCTTGAACCGTTTATAGAGGGTAACAAGATTTTAAAAAAGAACGCGGAAGAAAGTCGTTTTTTTTAGCGTGCATACGGTTATGATAATACTAAGGAAGACCACGCGCAACATTTTTATGAGAAAGATAAATTTTGCTAAAAGGAAACTTGTTTTAGACTGTGCCAAAGGTACTGTACTAAAGCTGGGCTTCCCCGCACGCAAGCCAATATATGCTCTCAATTCCATTCTTCAACAGCTTTTTGGGAATTTTGATGTTGTTTAAAATGAGCGCATGGAAATGTGCGTCGTTTCGAAGAAACACCGAGAAATAGAGGCGTTCAAATCGTCTTCCAGCTTGCATGAAAAGGAAAAAGAAAAGTTTTAGGTGAGCTGGTCTCACCTTTCGTCTTTGTTGCATATGCGCGCTCAACGAGCTCAGCTGATCTTCTGGCCTTTAAGGGTTATTTAGGAGAAAAGTAATGACGTGGTATAAATTGCACTGGAACGTATAGAAGTAAGCAAGCAATATAAATACTTACGTGTATACATATATGAAGAAAAGGCCTAATCAGGCGCCTCGCCAAGATAATTTAAAATGAAGGGGAAGTGGAATGCAGCAATATAATGAAGCGCAAAGCACTTTGCGGCTGCAATAAACACGACGTGCGAGAGTAATTCGTCAATTGATAAGGTTCCCCACCGTAAATTACTTCTTAAACTGTACAAAACAGGTATAAATGGCGACGTTCTAAAATGGATTGAAGATTATTTAACTAACCGCAAGCAGGCAGTTCGCGTTGATAGTTCCGAGTCTGGTTTTGTAGATGTATACTCGGGAGTACCACAGGGGTCCGTGTTAGGACCAACACTTTTTCTGCTTTACATCAATGACTTAGCAACCGCTTTAGATAGTTCTGCTAAGATAAAACTCTTTGCAGATGACTGCTTGATTTTTGCGCCGGTATCTCGTTTAGAGGATCAGATTAAGCTCAACCGAAACCTTCAGGCGTTTGGGAGTTGGTGTGACAAGTGGGAAATGCGAATTAATTTTGATAAGACCACATACACGCATATCACTACAAAAAAGAATATTGTTACTTTTCAGTACGATATTCAAGGCTACAATCTAGTTAATGTTCCTTGTTTCAAATATCTTGGTGTCTCTATTTCGCATGATTTAAAATGGCACAATCAAGTAGAAAGAGTGTGCTCTGCGGCACAGAAGAAATTGGGTTTCTTAAGGGCAAAACTGGGGAGGGCAACAAAAGATGTTAAACTGCTGGCTTACAAGTCTCTTATTCGACCATCCCTAGAATATGCGTTAGTAGCATGGGCGCCCCATCAAAAGGTATTGTGGGCCAAAATAGAGAAGGTGCAACGCCGGGCGGCGCGCTTTATTTGTTCGAAATATAGAAGGACAGACTCAGTTGCGGCGATGTTAATGTCTTGCGGTCTTGAATTATTGGAAGATAGGTGCAAGAAGCAGAGAGTAAAAACGTTATTTCAAATAATTCACGGCGAACTAAAAATTAATAAAGATTTGTATTTAAAACCTCCAGGCAGACTGAGCTCCCGCTTAAATCATAGTGAAGCTATTCAACCGTACTTGTCCCGAACCAATGCCTTTCGTTGTTCGTTCTTCCCAGAGTCAATAGAGCTGTGGAACAAGCTGCCTGCAGAAATTGTTCGCAGTTCTGATACTGCATTGTTTACAAATGCAATCAAGGTTCTTTACTAAAACTGTACAATATCCACGTGGTAAAGTGTTTTTCTTTCCTTTTTTCTCTTTTTCCTTTTTTTCTGTTTGTGTGCGTGCGGCAGCTGGTTGAACATTTGAATACATGTCTTATAGTCTGTATATCGTATCTTGTATTGTATCCGTAGGACACTGTAGTGCATGTGCATATTTCTTTTGTATCTGGCTGTCTTGTACGAACGTATATGTAACATCCCTCCCTGTTATGACCCTCAACTGAGGGTTGACAGTATTTCTAAATAAAATCTTATGGTAGTAGCCCCAGAACGTTCGCAAGTACAATGCCGTGCTTTAAATTATAAATGTTGCCGCGGTTTGAGAATAACCAGGTGTCGGTAGACCTACTGGCCCTCTGGGGCCCACGGATGAGTTAATGCAAGGTTTCATGGGCTGGGCTACTTTTGAAGTCAGAGAAGTGTTGACAAAATTTCTTTTTCAAGAAAGACTAAGGGACATGGATGAAAAAGAAATGGTTTGCTAAAGTGCACAAATATCTGTACCTCAAAAGCGTGGACATGGAATGCAGGAAGAGATCAAGTCAGTTTGCGACATCGTACAGGGTAATTGGAAGTTTCAGTGGAAAACCATGTGTCATAAAGAAGAAAGCGATATAAAAAGAGACCCTGAGGTTGTTGGAAAGGATGGAAACAATAATGTGCGATAGATATTTGCGAAATACGGCGAGAATATATCACGAGGCAAAATGCCCGAGCTGGCTGCCTGAGGGCAAATGAATACAGGAGCAAATATATTCGACACAAGACGAGGCATGCGCGCACTGCAAAAATAAATAAATAAATAAACGCGGAACAACTTGGCTCATCATATAGCAATCCCAAGGATATTGAGCCCACGGCAGCACCAGCTGTGTCCACCTTCCAGTAAAGTTGAGATTCGAAGAAGACGAAAAGATTAACTGGTCAGCAGACGAGATTAGTCAGAGAAGGTTAGAACAATGCTGGAAAAAAAATTGGTAAGAGGTTGATGCAACGTGAGTCATTGAAGCTTAGGGAATGGTGCAATACAGTGATGGAGGTTTTAAATATGAAAGTTAATATCGCGATCAGATAGACAGACGGCTAAATCGCAATAAGTGTGGTGAAAGATGAATAAATCGAGCAGGCTAATTAACTATTTGTCTTCCCTTGTTTCGAAGGGGTTGACAATCATCATCATCATCATCATCATCATCGGTGGTGGAATACGCCCTCAGTGCCGTGGAAAGTTTTCCGTGCAACATCCACGCTTCACCATTCCCTTCGCCTGTTGGTGACGGTGCGGGCGTTTGCCACTGCATCGCGTTAAAGGGACACTAAAGCGAAACAATAAATCAATTTAGACTAATGAAGCATTGTTTGAGAACCCTGCAGGCAGTCATCTTAAAAAAAAAATTGTTTGATTATTAGATGAGAAAATGAAGGTCCAAGTATCAGAATTTGAATTTCGCGCCGAAACCCCAGCGCCGGTACGTCAGCGTGACGTCAGGTATACCAATGTATGTTCCCCATTTGAGCCGCGTTGGCTGAATAAATGTTTCCGAAACTTGCCATGTTTAATATTTGGTTCCTTTAGAACACAATGTAGTCAATCTGCACCGCTATATATAATTAGTAGGCCCTAGAAGATGCCATCAAAATCCAAGACGTCAGAGCCCCCTGATGCAGGAACTTAAGTAGGCGTCGCCACCCGTATTTCGTTCTTGCGCTTTTTCTGGCTTACCAAACGTCTTATCGTCGTAAGAGTGGTGTCGACATATTGTCGGTGATGTAGTTGCGAATTGTTCGCTCTGGAAGCAGATTTTTGTTTACTACTTTTGCATTGAATTGATATGTGACCACATTCTACTGAGTTTCCACATTTCTATTTCCCAACGTAACGTTTTTACCTAACGAACATAGCTTTATATATATATATATATATATATATATATATATATATATATATATATATATATATACATATATATATTGTAAGGAAGATAACCAACGTGCCCACAGAGTCAGCAGCATCGGCAGCATCAAGCGCCCGGCAGAGGCTCGAGCTCGGGAACTACTCGGTGCATGCTAGAACCGGCGCTCGCTACGAACCCCAATAAATCTCCTTTATAATATATATACCACATAAAGATGTGTGCAAATGAGAGCAACTCACTGAGAGCAACCTTCTGTTTACCTTTAATACGATGGCTCCTACATTTTCAATTTTGCTTCGGAAGTCGTAAATCTTGCTCACTCTAGCCTTGCGACTTTCATAAGAAACCCTACCCCGTACTCTCTCTTATCAGGAAGGTCTCTGTAGCAGAGGATAAGCCCATTAGTCAGTGCTGTGGAGACAGCAGCAGTTCTAACCTCACTAATACCAATTGGCTATGCAATTGAGCCCTTGATAATTCCTCAACCAGCCCTGCTTAGCTACCTTTACTCTAGGCAGGCAACGTGGTGAGCGTTTCAAGATTTCAGTTCCAGGCCTCTCTGCATCAAGAAATGTTTAGCGAACTATGGTCCGTTACGGGTCTCACCTTCTACGTCTAGGGTATACTCCATACTTGCTTGGTACTGAGGACATACGCGTCGTGCTACTTTGAACGCAACTCAACGCGTGCACACCGCCACCGTGAGACAAAAAATGCAAACTTTCAAAGGTTTATGCGATTCAGAGCAACTCATTCATCGAAGACAAGACATCTTGGAATTTTCACACCCTCCTGAAATCACATGAGTCCCGACTAGGTCAAGTATTTGCTATATTTGAAAATTGTTCCCTTTATCTAATACGAGTTCTTGCTCATTTCCGGCGTGTCTTAATAAATTTTACTATGTCTGAGCGTCACTTTCCTGTATTCCTGCGCGTGCTACTGAATTGTCCGTCGACAGAGAATTGTGAAATGTTCGACTTTATCCCGTTGAACTGATTCGCTAGACACAAAGTGTGTAAAAAAATGACTCCATCCCCACCCTGCGATAGTGGCTCTCATGTGACGCTCTTGAAATCAGTCACTGCAACAGCTGAGGGGGGAGGGGGGGGGGGGCTTGCAATGCTTTATTAAGGCGAAAGCCTGTTGTGCGTCATACCCCCGACGGGCTTGAAAAAACGCGTCATCTGGTGCAATGGCACAAAACGGTCATCACCAGCAATGGCTCATACCCTCCTAAGGAAGCAAGAAATGCAATGGCTCAGCCCTCTCATAATGTAGAGGCTGCAAGCACGAGCAAAATGTAGAATACAGTTCATACATTCATCTGAATCATGCATACAACGTACAAAAACGTGGTGTCTAGTCGAGTTGCACACAAACAAAAACCACGTGACCGTTGCCCCTTAAGCCATGCCTCATACAGCCGTAGAGAGAGAGAAAATTTATTGGAAGGAAGGAATAGAGGTCGGTCTGAGCTAGTGCGCTCTAGCCTGTGAGCAATCAAAATATGCAACGGCTCGTACCCCTCTAAGGCTGAGCCTACATGCGCATAGTAAAGCGAAGCGAAGAGTGTACAAATTCATTGAAATCGCCTATACAACACACAGAACAACGTGCGCTTCAATTTCCGGATGAGGGGATGCAACGTAAAGTCGAAGACAAATCTCGTTGGCGCGAGTCTTATCCCGCTCTTCGAGCGCGCGGAGCCGCAGCTAAGCATTGAAAACGAGCTGAAGAAGGCGAAGTGCTACAGCAGCAATGGGACGATGCGAGACGGCGTATTAACAAGCGTGCAGCGGGATTTTTCCTTCACGCGTTTCATGAGTGAAACATGCTGCCGAACTTTTGCTTTAGAGTAATGGTAGTAATGGCAGTAATGGTAATTTTGACAGCATGCCACCGCTGGACATATCGAAATTTCTTTTTTTTTCCCTTGCCACTCCTCTCTCTGCGCTTCAAATAAATTATCCCTCTATCTCTTGCCTCTCCTCGTATTCACGCTGGTCCTCGGTAGTCAACTATGCAACGAGCTTAGTACTTCTGTGCTGCTACTACACTCAACAGCGTAATAAATTATGTCCAATTTCAACCAAATAAATGAAACCGAAATGTAAGAGAAGGCCAATATCATGACCTTTAGCAGACGTCATTGGCTAGTCGAGCATGTAGTGAGCAAGATCGTTTTGCAAAATGAAAAAAAAAAAAACTCAGTGCCCTTCAACTCTACGTAGAAGGATGACCAGCGAAGCTCTGTATGTGGACCTCTTAATGGCGAACTGCACCTCCGCCGCCGCCGGTCCGCAAGACATTTAACTATCTTCCGGATCGGCCCCCGTATGGGGAGTGCTTAAGGCCTACGTCACCTCCACCGTGCGTCGGCGCGGCATTGCGCTGCCCTCGGGATTTCTTTCTACACAAGGACACGATATTAAGGAAAGCAGCCCTTAAGAGCTTCGCAGTATAGGAAAAAAAAAGGACACTTCATGCTAGGCTGGTGAGCTCTTCCGCGTTTAATATTGCTGCCTAATAACAAGCAGAATTCTGCTCCTTGCCGAAATTGGTAGCTTCATCTATTTCCATAACCGGAAACGATTTCAATCGCATTGATGATGGCTTTGAGTAATAATGAATCATCTAGGCCTTTGGATAACTTTATTTGTATAATTTGCATATGTACTTGACTAATTATTACCTTGAGTTTTCATGAAATAAGTGCCTCTGTAGCAAAAACAATCGCTAAGAAATCAGGCTTTATCTATTACGTTTCTTACATTTCCAATTTTCAACGCATATTCTGATACACTCTGTTTACAATTTTTCACGCTATAATGCAAGTCTGTAGAAGCACAGGCTTGAGATAAGAGAACTCACAGAGGATGTTTGCGTGATAATCTTTCACAGGTCCGAGAAAACGGCTGACAAAGTTTACACGAATTACTTAGGCACACAAGCGCTAAAGTGATACTTTACTGCCCAAGAGGTTGCAAAGGTTCAGGTTTGTTTAACGATTGAGGATAGTGCGGTGGCAAGTGTCACACACCAAATGAATTGGGTTGCTGTCCACTCGAAAATAGCAGCAGCGGCCACCAGCGAAGGGAGGGGGAGGAGCGCCTCAATGATGTTCTTCTTGGTTACGAGGTGTCGTGCAACTATAGGGACAGTTCGTATGACTAACATGTATGATGTTTGTGGCAGTTTTCTGACTACTACTTGTTAGCTTACCAACTCGGAAGTTGCCCCCTAGAAGTTGTGTCCCATCTTTTTTACATAGTTGTAAAAGAATGCCCACCACGAGGTGAGACATGAGAAGGCAGTGAACGAGAAATAATGATGCAATGGAATCGTAATTAGCGCAAATGAAAGACAAGATCGACAAATAAATACTTGCACTCCGGTAAGTGCACATAGTTTAAGAATTCTCACCATATATTCGTATATCATGCCACACATGTGTTAAATGAAGCGTCACCGCCACTGGGGCCCCCTTCCAATTATATCAAAGTGAAAGTTTCTTTTCCAACCCTCCCACACTTCGCTTACCGGGGCTGCTGGTGCGATCTTGCTGAATATCGAAACACGAAAGGTAGCACTCAAATAATGACGTGGCTGTTCAGTTAGCGCGGGAAATCATTTCACGTTGTTTTCCTGTAGTTATCCTTATTTTATGCAAAGGAGCGTGAACCAATTCAAGCCATTTCGACCCGTTATTTGAATTGCTGCACAGTACTGAAGTGAAGATTCCAGTTTCCTTTTGCTGAACCAGAATAAAAAAAAACATTCAGCTTCTCGGCAAAAAAGGTATGTAAATTATAGACATAAGTCTTGTGCCAAGTCGTGGCCTGACAAGGTTGCTGTTTTCTGCTCGCGGAAGTTGTGATGCATATCTGATTGTAATGGTAAAGGGGACAAGTATGGAAATTGATGACACTGTTCTGTTAATATTCAAGGTGCACATTTAATTCATTCACGTGGCGTAGGTGCCGCCTTTATTAGACCATCGCACCTCCTGAGACTTCAACGGCGGAGCCGACCATGTACGAGCTTTCTGGCCCGCACAGGAACGCCACGACCTGAGCCACCTCTCGTGGTTGCGCAGGGCGACTGAGTGGGATGCTAGCGATAAGCTGCTGCTCCTCTTCCACAGTGAGGTTGTCGGAGAGGGGCGTCTTCGTGAAGCCGGGAAGGATGGCGTTGCAGCGGATGCCCGTGCCTGCAACATCTAGCGCCATTGACTTGGTCAGTCCCAAGATGCCGGACTTGGAGGCCACGTAACTAGCAATGCCCCTCATACCGCCCTTGGCCGCGAGGCTCGACACGTTGACCACGGATCCGTCTTTCACCCCCGCTGCCAGCATCAGGCGGATGCCTGCGCGGCTCATAAGGAATGTTCCCTGCAAGGAAAGTAAAGTTAATATCTCTTTAGAAGCAAGAAACCGTCAGTTAAGGTCGACAAATTTCTCTTTTGAGGGACATTTGATTGCGGCGGTTTGGTATGGTGTAGATTACTGACGGTTTCTTGTTTAGCAGGAAATACGCGACAATTTTTTCACGACGCTACTCTCGGGATAATCCAGAAGATAATGGACCTTTACCAGCACATTTGTACTACTGTATCGGCTTCATAAAGGCAACTGTATCTACTGTATCTGCCTTATAAAGGCAACCTGGGCCTCTGTCAAGCTGTCTACACAGCTTTTAGCCCAGATTACCATCTGGTGAACTAAGGGAATGAATGAATGAATTGATACTTTTATTATCACAACTGCAGCTTTTTTCTCGAGGAAGATGTTTTCTAGCATACAACCTTCGTGGCGAAAAAAAAAAGAAAGCATGGTGCCAATGCTTCAAAGCTGACCCTTATATGACTATATCTAATATCCGATCATGCACCGCTCGGAAGCTTTGAAGGGTTGATGCGATAAACAAGGCAATAAAGCCAACAATAGAAATTTTGGCTGAGCTATGCCACCATCGTGGCCCAGTACGGAACGCTCAGCGATATGTATTTATCAAAAGACACCCTAACCCTCCAGTCTGTGAATATTCGGAAAATAAATAAATAAATAAATAAATGAATAAATTCAAAACAAATCTTCTGCAAATAACTTCCCAATCGAAATGTCAGTGTTTCAGCAAAAGTAATACTTGAAAAGTGAGAATCGCTGCGCGAGTAGAAAAATACAACAAAAAAAAAAGCACGTACGAAGAACACGAGCCGTGACTTCAAACAATGTATTTTGGATACACTGAAACAGCTTCATAGAGGCCCGCAGAAGGAAAAAATCAGCAAGAAAGTAAGTGTTGTTTGGTTAGTTCCCTTATCAGCTCTAACGCAGTTTTTAGCGTTCGTGTTTGTTTCTCAATTATATGCTTGTGTATAGGTATAGGAAGTCGTCATGTCCCTGTGTGTTAACTTATTATTTCCTCTCATGTCGCGCTGTAATGATCCCTTATCAAGAACATCCAGTAAAGCGTCCCTAGTTCTTGGCTCAGCTGGCGAAACGGCGTGTAGACTTCGCACACGTGGAATAAACATTTTTTTCGTGTGCGCATTACATTTTAAGCCACAAATGTCCGCTAAGCCGTAAGCGATGACGAAAGCGAAGAAATCGTTGACTAGCGAAGAAATGACTATCGTCGGAGCGATACGTCACGACGAGCCGCAAGAAAAGCATCCGGCAAAATGTCTCCAAAACTTATACTTTGTACTGTTCGTCGTTTTCTGAATGGCTTCACCTACTGTAGATAGGTTAGCTAAAAGTGCTAGCGACGCCACTTTTATGAGCCGCGAGATTGTATAGAGTAGCATTTCCCAATGTCGACTTCGGTTCTCAGGGATTGCAGGCGGTTAGCGTGCAATAATGCAGGTTTGGCCGATTTATTATTATGCCTACTTTCAGAACCCAAACACGCTGTAGATTTTTTTTTGTCCCCGTAAGTACAAATAAGCGCGCATGTTACAATTTAAATGTTGCATGTTTAGAGTGATATTTAGAAACAACCGCAAGAAACAATGCAATTTCTAGTAACAGGTTCATGAAACAGTTAATGCCCTAGGGCTCTATAACGTAAACTAATTCCAATATGTTTGCATTACAATCTCCAGACGTCAAATTTGCGTAACCACCGACGTAAACATTGGGCCGTGACCCGCAGGGTTGTCTCAACGGACCAATAAAACGCTCTCCTCTTTTATACAAGGTCACTTTTGTTTGCTTTGAAAACGAATAACATTGCCTACACTGAGAGGCTTGTCATATGTAATTGGCTGAGAAGAGGTGGGGAGAACGCTCAAGTGGAGAGGAATTCGATGGGCCCGAGCCAATGCACTGAAATTCGATAACCGGATGAAGAGGGTGTGGGCGTCTGTGATTGGTCCGCTTTCCCTTACTTATGTTGCGGTGGCTGGTCGAAAATCGCGATGGTAGGCAGCGGAAGGTAAAGAATGCCTCTAAAACGGATCCTCAGCAAAGAACAGTTGGCAGAACGAGATTGTAAACATGCTGAAAGTGCTCGAAAACGTTACACAGCCCCACAAAGTTTTATTGCATGCAAATAAATCCATGCTCTCCGGCAGGTGCGAGTAGCCATTGCCTGAGGCACCGGTGGCAGCCACCGTTTATTCCTTAGGGAACGAGGCAGCCTGCGCCTATTCAAAAGAAAACTCAATTTTGTTCGGCATATTATTGCATCTTAACGAATACACGTCACTTTGACGTGGTGAGTTCTCGCGGTTTTGCGACGTCGCGTGAGAGGCAGGTGAAGTGGGTGCCGGCCGAAAACGTTTTACCAATAATCAAGGCCTAATGGCGAAAAATCGTCGAATCAGAAATAACATTTTTCTTTTGTTCTTTCCAGTCATGCATAATCAATGTATTCACCTCATATCAGATGGGGGAGCTATCGCGGTTTTCGTGGCGTCGCGTGATTGACGGGTGAAGTGGAAGCGGTTCGAAAAGTTTTTGACCAATGGCGGATGGCTGATTGCAGAATTAGAACAGAAACGTTTGGAATAGCTTTACGTTGTAGCGCCCCTAGAACGGATCGTAGGCACGGGCAGCGGTCAGTTACGACAGAAGACAAATTACAAGCCCGAATGTGACAGCCAACAGTAAACAGCTCTTACGTACAAACATGTGTATTTTCCGCGCCTAATGTTCTGCATGTATACGACCTGACCAATGCAAGAATCTCGACCGTGATGCACCCACGCCGGTGTCCCACTTCACATGTAGCAAATGTGTCTATCCTTGAGCCTCACCTTGAGATTCGTTTTCATTATGCGATCAAAGTCCTCTTCGCTAGCGTCAGCAATTGAAGCGAAGCGAGCGCCGGTGCCGGCGTTATTGACGACTATGCTGACCGGCGTGTCACCACTGAACCCTTGCATTTCCTCAAACAGCTTCTCGACGGACGTCGATTCACCCACGTCGACTTGCACTGCGCGGTGGTCCTTGTCACCTGCGATGAAGTGCGCGTAATGCATCGCGCGAAACTGTCGTACTCTATTGGCTTAAACAAAAGTCGTTATGAGAACAGCAGAGCAAATTATACACGACTTGCATTTGGAAAAAATGAAACGCACCAACCGTTCTCCACCAAAAATGCTTCAATACCTTCAGAAAAGTACAGGTAAAGCGTGCTGAAACAGGCGTCAGTAAATGTTAACACAGCTAAGTACTTGGTTGTTGCCTCTAGTTTCTTACTTATATTGTATCGAGCATGTTCAAAGTATTTCGCTGAGGGCGGGCACAATCCCAATGAAAAGGAATTTCAACGCTGTACCAATTACAGTAAAGAAAATATGTTCTGAATACTTAGTCAACTGACACTGGACTACGCTTGTACTACTTCGGACTCTTTTACACAAATTGTACGGAAGTATCTGCAATCCGTTCAAAACCGAGTCGTTTCTTTCGTGACTAGAAATTACTTGAAACCGCGCACCATTATTGTAATAAAGCGTCGCCCCAAACAAACCAAGCTATCAACGCGCCGTGAACAATTTCGTCTCGTATTTTACAGCGTAGTTGTACACCTCTACCCTCCAATACATTTGTCATGTCCGTGGCCAAAAATAACCTATTTCGTGGGCCGATGCCGGAATTTGTGCAATACCGGGCAGACCCACGGATCAGGTCAAGCAGACTTCAAGCGCTCCGCCGCTAGTAAGTCATAAAGAAATAAAAAAAATATGTCCATGTGTCTTTTCTGTTTGGGCGTCAAGAATGACAAAGATAAGCGTGGGCAGATCCCGGAGATTGTGCAATATCTGGCCGACCCGTGATGGAGGGGAACCAGGCGTCAAGCATTCGACCCTTAATAACAATAATAGTAAATAAATATAAAGGAAATAGCTCAATGAAGATGCATAGTTCCAAGTCAATGGGTAAACTGGAATGCTTTGTGAACAGCACATGGACTCATGATGAGGAGCCATTGCCGTATACGCAAAGGAAAGAAGATGTATGTACGACCACACACCCTTGACTCGCAAGAATAAAATGCCGCCGATTTTGGGGATGCGTGTGCCATACAAACGAAAGACTTAATTCTGATATACACTGTGTATTTACCTGCAGGCCAACCCAAGCGTGATATCGAGATTTTCGTGACCAGGCACTTTGCATGGTTTAGCCGCGTTGAAAATACTCCTGTGATCATCGTAGGATAGTTGAATCGAAACATTTCAAAACTAGACAAGCAATGGATCACTCAGTTTGTGCTAGAAGAGTTTGGTTTGAAGTATCACACCAATCCAAGTCACTCAACTACTGTACAATGTTCCTGTATATATTTAAATTTGGCCAAGATTCAGTATAAGGTTGTAACAGAACCAAGCAGTGTATATCACAGTAACCAGAAAGCTATGGCCCCTAACATTACCAACTGACGAAAATAAATGCATGTAACCTTCTCTAGCCCTTTCTGGTGTACTACAGCTTCGCTGGTCTTTCACCTTTACAGAGTGGAATGGCTCCCTAACTTTTTAAACCCGCAACATTCTTAATCTTAGTCGTTGATCGAAATGGGTAACTGCAGCAACCGACGTACGCTACAAAACCTCGCGGTCACCCTTTAAAGACAAGAGAAATTTTCGCACGCGTTCTTTAGCCGTGAAATCGGATCGTAGAAGAGGTGACTCAAGTTTATATATCTTAGGAATATCATTAAGGCATATCTGGCTGTATGACCTTATGCATAGGGCGTAAGAAAATGGGTATGCACTCAAATAACATTGTGCCCCGAGATATTATAGCTGGGCAGCCATAAACGTCGAAGTATTTGCCTTAGCTATTTTCATCCAAAAGCTTCATTCGGGCCAGGACTCCTAAATAAATCACGTATGAAAACTATGAGATATCAGATATCACTGGCGAGTAAGCTTCATGTAGAGCGTCTAGCGCGAGGCAACGCACACCACATGTCGTATGCATGCAATCTGATTAGGAGAACTCACGCAGATGACATTGACACAGTTTTCGTTCACAAAATAGCAAAAACGACATATCGCGAAATCACGGTGCAGTGGTTGCATGTAAGCTTACTTAGAAAAACTTTTTTCATCCCCCCCCTCCCCATTCTCATTACAGCTGTCGCACTTAGTGTAACTTACTGCAGACCGTTTTAAACAGTCTTAGATGGTGCCGTGGTGCTGAACCCATAGAGTTTGGTGCAATAATTACTTGAGGGAACTGTGACGCTATTCTCTACTGCCACGGCAAACGAAGCTGGTTCAGCCAACATGAAAATGATGCTTAGTACATGAACTTGCCTATAACTCCAGCTTTCTGGCTTTTAAACGGCTTCGCGACTTTGGAAAATTATCATATCCAAGAAATACCTGCAATACAAATATACATATTGTATACTTTATGAAAACTGACCGACGGAAAGATTCGAACACAGAACTTGTAGCGCAGAAGGCCTAGATTGAAATCATTATGCCACAGGCGCATAAGAAGCGGAACCGTTCCAATTATCAACGGATGTGCAGAGTCTGATTTTCTTCTTCGTTTAAATAAAGTGTACATTGTTTTGAAATTTAGGCCAATGAAGGCAGACCAAGCGCAATAATCAAAGCCACAAGGACGTTTGAAACCACAACCACAAACATACTTACATTATTGTGCAACGCTTTTTTCACTCACTGCGGCTGCAAACTAAGCGATCGTAAAGTCTCAGCACTCTTAAACGTTGAAACATGATGCACTTAATCTATTTTCAAAAAATAAAAGAACATTTTAAAATTTGACTAGCTTCCATGTTTTTATTTAACGACTTAAGCATGGAGGCATCGACATTTCGCGAGCAGGTGGCCATCTTGTGCGTCGCTGCGACGGAACTCGCGCTGTCGCAGACGCATGTGAAAGCTGTCAGAGGAAATCGCTCTGCGAGGTGCGCGGCAAAGCGATTTTTCTTGCCGCAATCGTGCCGTGTGAAACAGGCTTAAGACGGTCACCGTAGTGCCTTGAAAATCCCTGCCGTACGCCGCATGTTCAAGCAAGGACTGCGTGAGATGTTGAAAAAGAAATAATTTGTAATAGAGTTTTTTGTTTGTTAACCGAGCTCAATAATGAAGGACATCAGCCTTTACCTGTCATTTGCCAATATGACTAGACGTAACAAAACTGTTACGAACTAACTTTTAACTAAATGCAATAGCGGGCATATTGTAATTGTTGTATTTGAAGACACCAATACTCAGAGCAGATCACTTAGCTGGAAACGTTCTTGACGACGATCCCGATAAACATGCACTAAACTGTTGCATGATATGCATTGCTGTTCCAGTTAATACTGTTTGAATTAGTGTAATTTGAATTTCGCTGCATATCGCACGCACTTATCAATCCTGGCGCGTGGCAGAAGTTTCTAGTAAAATCTTATTCTTTGAGCTAAGGCTTACTTACATTGTGTCGAGTAACAAACCATCCCCAAATTCTCCAAACAGGCACGTACAAGATTCTTAGTTAAAAAATTTAATACTAATGACCGTACTGTAGGGCATGATTTGCTGTCAGCTGCTGCTGTAAACATTTGTAAATAATGATCGTCATTTCGCCTGAAATACCCTCTTTTTACTACTCATACAAAGTCGTTGTATGCGGTGTCGTCGTGTGTTCTACATCTGACGGCGGCACGCACGAATCCTAGAAAATGTACAGTCACGGTCAAAATACGCAGCCCACGCTCCGGGCGCAGCAGCGGCTGCGCGGCCACACCGCGGCGCTGCTGTCTCTATCGGGTGCCTGCTTTGAGGGCACACCGAATGACGAAACACTTCGCCCTCACTCTCAAGCGGCTGTGTCACCCGCTTGATAAATTTCAAGTGCGACGCTCAGCTGTTTCGCATAGGAGTGCATAGGAGGGCGCTTCCATTTTGCTTCGTTTGCCGCGCTACCGTAGTTGTTGGAATGGCGGTGGCGGACGGCTTCCGGGCGTGGCTGGCAGGTTCGGACGGTTTCTGCAATGTGAGCCTAATAACGCTAGCGCCTTAAACGAGCGTGGTACATTAGACAGCACGGACTTTGGCACCAACAAAGTGGTGGCTGTTTTACTCATATGCGCCAGTGCCTTGCCATGGCGTCTTTCGTCGAGAGCTTGCATGCACGTGCGCCGTCCGTTCAAGCGCCGGGCACGGGCGCGAGGCGCACGTAAAAGCGAAGCGTGAACCCCACTCAGACACTGCTAGGTATACGTGCCGTGCGCTTAGCTGAACGTCCGAACGTGCGCCTGCCGGAGCCTGACCGTGTATGCAAGGGAAGCGAGCAGGCGATGGTGCGGGAAGGAAGGCCAGCGCGCACACACGAACCCTCCTTCGAACTGACCGGACGTCAGCTACAAAACGACCGAATGCCGCACTTGAAATGTGTCAAGCGTGACTTGGCTGAACGAGAGTGAGGGCGAAGATAGGCGTCACTCGGTGCACCCTCGCAACGAGTGCCCAATGGAGATAGCAGCGCCGCGGGGAGACATCGCAGCCGCTCCTGCGCCCAGAGCCGTGGGCCGCGTGTTTTTGACCACGACTGTACCACATTCACACCCTGCATCACATAACATAACGTCGACCATTCTGCGACACTCGCACAGCAAGTAATCTAACCGCGAGCGCGTTTTACGTTGCGGCTACAGCACGCGTGATAATACACAATATAGCTGCTCTGTCTCTCAGCAAATCATCGCGCGATAATGTGCTACGTGCCTCTTGTGCGAGGCTTTCATACACAGGTAAACTTCACCAAAAGGCTTCAGAACAAAGCAAAGTAGAGGTGTGGCAATACGAACCAGGCAGGGAGTTCGAGACCTTTTGAGCCGCTTCGAAATTGATGTCGGCTACGACGACGCGGGCACCTCTCTCGGCGAGCACATGGCAGATAGCTTCACCGATGCCGCTGCCTCCTCCGGTGACCACTGCAAGGCGCCCACTGAATTCTCTCTCGGCGGACATGCTCGCGCGTTCGTCTCTAGACAGCGTCTGCCCCAACTGCAGTGACCACGATGCAAGGGCCCTCGTCTTGCCTGCTGCCTCCTTGTCGCTATATTCTCTGCCACTGCACCGCTGCGTATCGCCCTGATAAGCCATCTCACTTGTTTTTCCATACTTGAGCTTGTTTGGGCTGGCTGCTAAGAAGTAGCTGTCTTCTTTATAGTTTTTTTTTGTCGTACGCCGGCTCATTTCCATACCAACTGCTGTGTCGCCACCGTAGGCCCTTTCTCTCGAAGTCGCTTTTTGGCTGCGTCATTCCTTTCAATTGTTGCGAAAGAAAGGCTCACAAAACGGACCAGGATCAGAAAGCCAGTTTTTTCTTTTGTTTCACATCGGCGGCCGATTGTTTGAAAGGAACTTACGATGAGCTGTCGCGTTCTTTCCGCCCTGCTGTGGCGGCCTTAGTTTGCAGCCAAGAGCTGCAGCAAAAGTGGCTGATAAAATTTACGATGACGGGACGGTCACACTTGAGTGGAAAGAATCTCTCTACGTGCTCCGTGCCTCCCTCCTTGCTATAACAGCTGTTTGTGAACTAACCGAGGTGGTGACGGCGCAAAAGACCACAAACTGGTTTCTTACGTCAGCTGCCAATTAAGAAACCGGCTGTTCTTTCGTGGGGGAGAAAACCTATGGTCAGACAATTTAGCACAACGATGACGTCAAGGACGACGAGAAAGATGGCGGTGTTTCGTCGTTGTTGTTGAATATAACAACGACGACAAGCCTTATGTCGTACACAATACACAGCAGCAAAAATTAAAGATGAATTTTATTAACCTCTCTTTCATAAGATGCCGACTAGCCTACCAAAAATGCCCCGAATATTAATTTTATCGTTTTTTTTTTCATAGGGCACTTAGAAACGTTCAACACGCCCAAAGAAATTTATGCTAAAGTTACGTGCGCAATACAGGCTCTGCGATCCCATGCGGAAGCAATACGCAAGAATGATGCTATGTTACGATCCGTGGATGCGCGCTGGCGTATTTATCGAGGCCTAGAACAGCAAGAACCCACTGGTGCCTAGCAATTGTGACTACGCGAACCAACTGTCCGTCATTTATGTTTCTGTGCTGGGATCGCCTCAATACTTTGCTGTCAAGACCCAGTAAACTCAAACTAAACAACTCCGACGTATCTGTCTAGACGCACTTGCAGAGACGGTTTACTTGTAGAGGAAGGTCAATACATTTCAATGGCGCACTTCCGAAGCATCGTGAGCAAAGCCGGCAGCGTCAGTATAAGCATGCTTAATAACATCGCCGATTCCTCTACTGCGTGCTGATTGACCTACTTCGTGGTCGAGACTTTGCATGTTACGTCGGCAGTGACAAGTTAAGGAATCTGTCTCAAGATTTGTTAAGCTTTCGCTGAACGTTTACTGGCGCCAAGACGAGTGCACCGTGATATGCCTAGTTTATTATGCACCTTTCATCAGGACACGCTTGAAGACACTAAGTGCGCATTAAAGTCATCAGTCATCTGCCGAGCAAATTCAAGACAGAAAGGAGGAGCTTGGGCATGAAAGTTGTGTGCATGGATGTGTGCATCACAAAGTATTTCCAAAATCAAGAATGGGGCTGACAGACGGAGTAGCACACAGTGGTATCAAGGTTAAAAACAAGGATAAGGTGCCTCAGAAAGGCTGACCAATGTTTCGATAGGAAGAGCTACCTTCTTCAAAGACGGCTTTTTCATTCTGGGTAGGTAAGCTTTAGCGGGTTAGTAGAGTGACATCACCTGCAGTCGTGGTTGGTGGCCACTGGCTGTAAAGGGAGAGACTGAACAGAAAATAAGCTCCGTCGCCTGACCTCTCTAGGCCTGGTTTATAAGACGAAGGGACAAGAGCGGGAGGGTGGGAGGGCAGCAAAAGATTAAACAAATAAAGCAAGAAAAAGAAAAGCATAAGAGGGTGGAGGCAAAAGGAAGGAAAAGGCCTTAACGAGTTGTCCAGGCTTATCGTTGAAGCATATCACATCGCCACCTTTATTGGGTTTTGTATCAGCAAACCATCCATCTCATTATCACGAAAAGAGGTGGAATATATGCGCTTGGCATGATTCTTTAACACAGATTTCCCATTCTGCCGTGAGAGACGCTGTCAGGTTGCCCGGAGCACATGTCAAGGTCCGTCTAAATCGGTCGCGAAACTTGAAACGAAAAGTGTGCGATAACCTATCCTCAAGGATATCAATTAGTGGTGAACGGTTGAAGCGCAACTAGGGGAGGAGGGGGACAAACTCAAACTGGAAAACCTATGCGCAAAATAATGCTCTAAAATTTTAAATTAAGTTAAATTAAATTATGGAGTTTTACGTGCCAAAACCACTTTCTGATTATGAGGCACGCCGTAGTGGAGGACTCCGGAAATTTCGACCACCTGGAGTTCTTTAACGTTTAATCAGACTGCTGGCATAAGAGTAATTTTTCCGTTTCCCATATTTTTCCGGCACTAAAAAAACAGATATCTTTTTTTATATTTCACAATTTATTAGTTCTTTCTTGGCGACGCCTACCAAACAGTGATTGTGGCGCAAGACTTGGCGAGGCTGTGCAAGCCAGCTATTGTGTCTTAAGGTACGGCGTTGTTCACCTGAACGCGACGGTTTCGTCCGGGTTGTTTTTTTTTAATTTCGTTGCATGTTTCTTCGAAGCGTGGCATGCGCTTCACTACAGACTTTCCGTGACCTAGCGCTCTGCATTCGTTGGCGAAACGTGTGAGTGCAGCTTTTTGGTTATCGTGCCAGTTAACGCAGCGGCATCCGACGCGCTTGTCTCGTCGTGACGATAAATGCGGAACGCCCCGCGAAGAAACGTCGCGCTGTGTTCGTTTACTCTCCGTAGCGCAATCTCTCAATGTCCGACGGGCAGCAAAATTATTAAGTGCAATGTTTTCTAAAGATAATGTGGGGAAACGTTGCCTGATAATTGTTGGATATGAATACATCAGGTCAGAAGGAATTACTAATGATTCTGGGAAAATGATTCGCATAGGTTGCTATGCATTATGACTGTGTGCTGGTCATAGTACCTTTGATCATTGAAACATGTTTTGTTTGGTCAGTTATATTGATTGCATTATTTAAGACGAATGAAAGTGAAGTGAATTTTGAAAGTTCTTTGGCTGTGTCATTTATTTCCATAGTATTCACTCACCTTCCTAAGGAAAGCTACTGGAGCCACTGAAGCAATAACAGCTTAATTACGTTCACATTAAGACATACACCACTATTAGTAGTTAAAGGACGCGCTGGCGTTTCAGGTGAGACGAGTCTCAAGCTCGCCTCAGCCTGAAAAAAATAAACACTGCTGTCGTAGCGGCCCTAATGCCGAACGCTAAAGAATTTCAAACGTTCGCACCAAGCAGCGCAAGATCTTGACGTCACTGCCATTTCCTGTTGTGATTTCACTTTCTTATTTATTTAATTTTTTATTTCTTTGCTTGCTGTTAGTTGTCTCCACGATACGAAGATGGCGACGGTTACAACGAGCCCTATTTTCTTGACATGTGGGCTTCTATGGAACCTTTAGTTTACATGTACCTTGCACATGGTATAATGCATGCGGGAGAACAGACGCTACAGTTAAATTGTAAACAAAACGTCGTTTCATGCACTGAAGTACACAGTTAACTGGAACGCCAATGCATTTCTCCACAAAGTTCGGGAATTTATATCTAGAAACTGGTGTCGTCCTGAGAATTCGTTCCAAGTGGATCCACCTTGCGGGGTCCACCGCTAGAGCCTGTAAATAACCATATGGGTAATAAGATAATTAGCTTAAAAGTCAATTAGCGAATTGTTGTTAATTACTCGATTTTGCATTTTAATTTTTTTTGCAACTAGTGTCCGCCGCTTCGCATAGACCGGCTCATAAACTAGAATTGAGCTATCTGCCACAGGCAAGCTTAAAAAAATGTTTGAAAGGGTTCGCTGAAAGACCCTGTATCTATGCTGTGATACCGCAATAGATACTCGTTGTTGAAAGTTAGCGCCAAGCGTGTCTGTCGTCTGTGTTCTTTTGTTAGGTGTCCGATGCACTACGCCTTTTTCATCCATCTAGGTTAGAGACCCTCTAAGAGTATCGTTGGCAGCGTGCGTCTGTGGCTTTAGAGCCGGTCAGTGAGCGAGTAACAGAAAGACATGAGTTGAAAGAATGACTTGAGTATCCTAGCACCAATGTGTCGGGTAATTTTGAAGGTGTTAAGACGGCTACACGGAGTATGGGGGCATTGTCGCGGTAGTTGGAAGGCAGCGGCTTGGTCTTTCAAGGGACGTTAACGTCAGTAGATCGGCATAGGCGTCGTCATGGCGATATACAGAACTGGCTTGACTCTGTGTGGTCGATACGCCAAAAAGGGTATCCTGGCATCTGGGGTTTTCGAATGTGTCAGTGAGGGTCTCTAAAATAAATGGAAAGTAAAAAGAAAGGCAGCAAAAGAAACGGAAGAAAAATTAGGGTGAGGACAAAACGCGGGAGAGGGCAGGTGCACATGGGGAAACGGCTCGTATACGAATTTAGTAATAAGAAGGGCCGCTGTTGCTCTTGCGATCTTAGGGCGGGGTTTGAGTGCCTCGCTTCGATCAAGTTTGGTTAAATCGGTGAAGGCTTTTTGAAAGGCACTCTTTAGGTGGCTCCTCTTTGAGAGGGTTTCTTTAAGGTGATCGAGTCTATCTACTTAGTCTTAGTTTTCAATGTGAATGCGACGTTGGCTTGTGGCTTGATCTTTAAAGGTGCCTTGTTTGCAATGCCTGAGATGGTGACTGGCAAATTCTAGGTACTGTTGTCAATATCTATTCTTGTGTCCAGAAAGTTTATGCGCTCATTTGAAGATTCCGGTGGGAATTTTATTCTTGGGTGAAGAGAACTTAGGAATGTTGCGAATCTGTCTAGACTATCGTAACCGAGTCCAGATATTACAAATATGTAGGCTATGCATCCTTGGCACGTGCGGGGTTTGTAAGTGCAGCGCGACAGGAAATATGTTTCTAGAGTCCCCGTAAATATGTTCGCGTAGGTTGGTATAAAAGGTACGCCCATATTTCTCCCATGTAGTTTAGGTATTATGGTGCTCAAATTTGAAGTAGTTATACGTTGAACAAATTCCAGAATAAACACGTAGACTTCAATACAGTGTTGTGGATTGTATTTAGACAGCGCTTTCTTTATCGAAGTTAAACCATCAGGGATTGGAATGTTGGAATACACAGCCGTGACGTCCATGCTACGAGAATTATGTGTTGCGACCATGTACTTTTAGTATTAATGTCCTCCATAATTCTCAGTAGGGGGAGGGGTACCTTGTAGAAATGACGGTTTAATGACGGATTTTTGGTTATTTCGCAAAACACTTCTCAACTCAAAAAGACTCAACGGCTATCGCGCTCATACAAAAGACAATTTACCTAGTCATATATTCAATCAAGCAAAGGTCTATATACTACAAACAAATTTATGTTCACCTTGAGAAAGCAAGTATCGGAATCGTACCTCATATACAACTGTAAATGTCTACACCCGACGGGAATCAAATTTGCCACGACGCAACTTAGACTCGTCTAAATCTCTAACTTTAACATGAAACTCTCATATCATTAACAAAGGCCGTAAATGCGTTCTGGAGCAGCTAACCTCGATTTCTACCTTCACCTATTCCTCCACTTCTAATTTTTCGCGGCCTCTCCCTTACTACTCAATTTAATATTCTCATCCATGCTTTTACCGTTTTCCTATGTGCACCTGCCCCTTCCCGTTTTTTTCTCCGGTCACCCTCCTAATTGTTCTTCCGCTTTGTTTTCTTATCTTTTTTTCTTTTCATTCCTTTTTATTCACCCTCACCGACACATTCAAAAGCTCCGGATGCCAGGTTACCTTTTTCAGCGCCTCAATCACACAGGGTCATGCCACCTCTGCATAACGCCGTGACGGCGCCTTCGCTGAAATGCTGAGGCCGTTGAAGAAAGACGAATCCGCGAACTTCCAACTAACCCATTCAATGGTCCCAGATTCCGTGCAACCGTCTTGGCACCTTCAATACTACCCGACACATTGCTGCTACGCTACTCAAGTCATTCCTTCACCTCACGTCTTTTTCTTACTCACGCATTAACCGGCTGATCCGCTCTTCTAAACCCACGAGCGCACACCGCCAACGACACCCCTGGAGGCTCCGTAACCTCACGCTCCCCCAACACCGTCCTTATCTCCATCTTGTTTTCTTTTCTTGCTTTTTTTTCTTGATTTCTTTTTCCTTTTCTTTTCTTTTCTTTTTTTTTTTTTGCCGCCTGCCCACTTTCCCGCTCTAGTCCCCTCGTCTTAAAAAGCAGGCCGAGCGACATCAGGCGAAAGCGTTCTTTTTTTCTTTTTTTGAGCCTCTCCCTTTAGAGCCAGCCGACAACGATCGCACGTGACGTCACTCTACTGACCTGTTAAAACTAGCCTGCCGAGGACGAGAAGGCCACCTTTGACGAAGATAGGCCCTCCTTTCGAAACGCAAGCAGTCTTTCTGTGCCACCTTACCCCTGTTTTTAAGAAAGTATTCACAATGCCTATCATTTTACCGCATACAATCTTCTTCCCACGTGGAATGTTCGTGATGCTTGGTAGTTACCTTTGCAAGACGTTTGGGTTCTTGTTTATTTATTAGAATGGGCTCTATTCCGATTTCACTCAAATCTGACGGCGATCTACTACATCTATATTCGTTTTCACTACTGCTCTCGGGAAAGTAACACGCGACCATCTTTCCCGTTTTTTTCTGCTTCCACAACGACTGATTTCTTTTCTTTTGCATATCTGTTAGAACACACATTACCAGACATCGGCCTGACGCATAGGCAGGGTTTACGCCAAGCCGTGGCCGCAATCTTTTCTTGACAGCAAACTTTATTCACCCGTTAAATGTTTTTTGCGACCTCAGCTTGTCACAAGTAGTCGATATTTTATTCCACTAGCAATTATAAGGACACTCCAGTCCCATTCTTGCCGTCTGCTGCGGCGTCGCCGCTGCCGTCACGTTCCGTATAAAGTCCAAGGGCGATAATACCGTCGACGCGCGCCGTATGCTGCATGTGCAAGTGAAATCGTGCAGGGGTAAGCTGAAGATCGGCGCTCAAGGGTGGAATAAGGAGAGAAAGCGCGCCGTCTACTGTCGCGCGCACGAAACCGGGTGAGGGTAGGTAGGGGGTTGCGTTGCACTTCGGCAGCAACGCGCGAGCTTTATTTTGAAAGCGATCTGCTTTGCGGACAGAGCCGAGGGGGGCCGATGGCTCGTAGCTTTGCATGTGCTGTGTTCTCGCTGCTCAGTTTGCTTTGAAGCGACAGACAGCATGAAGGTCACTTCGCTCGCTGCTGCTTCCGCGCTTCCTCACGCCAACGTTTTGACAAAGAGTATCTGCGGCCATCGAATTTAGTTTGTGCCTGTTTCTCTGTGCACCCTGACATCATGCTTGTTGGTTTAGTTAGCAAGCAAGTGTTCACAAGTTTATTTGCTATCGCAATCGACGTTTCGCCTTCCAGGCGAAACTGCGACGTTATTCGTTTAGGACGAGGCGATCTCTTCATGGGTATTTCACCACGTCAATGGCTTGTGATGGTTGTCAATGTTCGTTGTGCCGTTTAGTACATATATGGCATTAGTGCTTTCGTTTGCGGCGCGTCTATTTGAGTTTATTTCTTCACCCTAGAAGGCAGGAGGCGCACCATGCGAGCTGAGTTCGCCCTGTTCTTATGGGATTTCCTCGGTATCGCGCCGCTGGTAGACTCCAGTAGGCGTGGACACATTGGATGACAAACAGTCTATTTCAAAATAACTCTGTGCAGTACAACTGTTCCAAGGAATCTATATTTCTCGCGGGCTTCCAGGTGTGCAGCTCTTTATCTATAATAAGAAATAAATTATTCTTTTTACCAATAAAGATTCTTAAATTATCTTCGGGTACCCTAAATAAGTTTATGAAAAGCTTTGCATCATAAAAATAATCTTAGCCAATGTGTCACCATTCATATAAAGAAAGTGAGCCCTTCAGGGGTTGATACATCATATGTTGGCAAGTATGGCGCAGCGATAACAAGCGAACAAGCTCCTGACTGCAGATTATTTCAGTGGGTTTCACAATCAAAAGGCACACAGAATGCCGCTGTATTTTACCTAAGGTCGCTGTGCAACCTTAGATAAGATACAACAGCAATGAGTAAGATTGGCAGGAGTGCTAATTATCGTAACACCGAACGTTTTATGGATGTTTGATAGTGCAATATTTTAAAGCGAAACTTTCCTTGCAAATCCACCCCGTACTTTCCTGACCATTCTGCTGAGCGCTATTGTCTTGAAGAATAGTTGATAAAAAAAAAAAAACCAACACAATTACATGCCCGTTGATGGGATCGAATCTCGCATTGAATCTGCGCACCAACGCCCAGTCACTTGGTACTTCTTCAAGTCTAGCGTGCTTTCTTAGCCGGCCGGAACAATCAAAACCATTGAAGCAATGATTACAGAAAGAAGGTATTTGGATACTTCTTAGTAGACTGCCGAATTTCTCCATAGTGGATTTCGTGGTTAAAGCAATATTTTCAAGGAATTTCTTTAATTTTGACTTCTTAATACCTGGTTAAGTTCATACAAAAAACATTTTGACTTCTCAAAACTACAAAGTACAATGTTAAGTTGTCTGCATTCTCGCAACGCACACGTGAATTTTTAAACCTTGAGAAGAGTTAGGCGGAAGGCCCTGTACGTACGTCTATTGCACTTCCATCTTCGATCACGCCAATGGCAAATCAGCTGTTCTTGTGCATGGATTGGTAAAGGCAGTGCTTCTTTTAACTGAAGTAATTGAATTATTATGAAGTTTTACAACAAAGCTGCTAAGGGCTACTTTTCCCACTATCGTGTCGGCATGTATAAAAAAAGATCGCGAAGGTAGTGCAATGCCGGGCCAAGCCACGGCGGAGAGTACGCCGGCGTTAAGCACTCCCCATACATGGGCCGATCCCAAAGATAGTACAATGCCGGGCCGATCAGCAGTGGAGGTGACGCAGACGTTAAACACTCCCCATACGTGCGTTTATCCTGAAGACAGTGCAATAGCGGGCCGACCAGCGGTGGGGGTGCCGTTCGCCATTAAGGGGCCCACATACACAACTTCGCTAGTCATCCTTCTTCACAGAGCGGAAGAGCGCTCAAAAGCAACAGTCCGACGCCAAGACCGGACGAGGGATCGACAGATGTATTGACAGATGAAATGTTTGAATAATGAATGTATAGATGGACGGCTAAACGGATAGATGGATGTACTGACTGCTAAGTAGGTGCGGTTGCGTGATTGTGCGTATGTACGTTCGCAGAGCGTTCCGCCGGGGTCGTAAGTTCGGCTACCAGAGTTTATGACGTGGTACATTCTTCTCCTTTTATTCCTATTTTCTCTATTATAATAGGCCTGTCTTCTTTTAACAATTTTGTTATTTTTGATAAATTTGAGTTCCGCAAAGAATACAGGCGAATGCCGCTATGCATCCCCGGGAAATACAGCCTATTTGGTCGATAAGATCTGAACAAAAAAAATCGAGGCGGCCCTCAGTCCTCCTCAATCTTGTGGTTCTTTAGGTGGAGTGCTAAAGTTCGGAAACGTTCGATGCGTTACAAAGTGAAATGGTAAAAGACGTGCCAAATAGGCTACACAACCACTAAACGAGTATCGCAGCCAAGAGTTTTTCAGCTCGGAACCTTACTTAAAAAAAGAAGGAAATTCTGGGATTCTACGCGCCAAGCCCACGTTTTATTTTGAGGCACGCCATTAAGGTCTCCCTATTATTTTCACCACCTTAGTTTCTTTAACGGACACCCAGTGCACGGAACACTGACGTTTTTTTTTCATTTTTTACAATTCTACTGCAACGAAATGTGGCCGCCGCGGCCAAGATTCGGTTCCGCGCCCTCGGTCTTAGCAGCGCAGCGCTAACGCCACTACGCCACCAGGGCGGGTCCGAACCTTCTTGTCTTCCTCAAGCGAGCCCCAAGGCACTACGTTCCAGAAATAAGAGTTTCAATGTGTGGGCCTGCAGCTAGGTGCTCCGACTGAAAATGCGCTGTCATTCGGAAACCTCGCGCAATTCTGCCGGATGATATTTTTCACCTGCCCGCGCTTGTATACAAATGCCATGTTATACTGTAAAAAATGTTAGAATTGCGATGCATCTCGACATCCAGCTCCAGAGGAAGAAAATCGCAGGGCACGCTTAACATCTACGTTGAACTATCCTACCCTGTTTTAAGAGCCCGCACTTTTTTCCAAATAGATTACATTTCTGCCACAAAGGGATGCCCATCTATGGAGCTTGTGCCAGTTTCTTCGCAAGTTGACGCTGTGCATTTTACCCAGCTATCCCCTATTCCATCGATTGCAGTGAAACAAAGTGTAGGAGCAGAGATGTGTTGGGGCTTATAGTTTTCAGTTATATTTTGACGAAGGGCTCTCTATTTTGCCACTGTCTCTAGACGGGTAATAATTTCGACCTCGTATAAGACGACGAAACCTACGCGATTGTCTTGGCCACATCAGCATTTGACCATTGTACTCAATAAAGTTCAGGCTTCTCTACAAAATGAGGCACGGAATGCCACAAGGATTCTGAAAGGTCGCTGTCATTAAAGTGTCAGCTTTCTCTGGCTCTCCTTCCCACTCTGTGGTGTGCACATTTATAGCCGCCCATAGCTCAGCTATCGAGTTAGCTCACCTTGGGAGCATATGACACTGGGAAACACTGGAAGTTAAATCAATAAAGATCTTATCTAGGAGCTTTCGAACATTGCACTCCAGCACAGAAACTCGATGATCGACACATTTGAGAACAGACACATTTTATTTATTTATTTATTTATTTATTTATTTATTTATTTATTTATTTATTTATTCATCACATACTGCAAGCCATCACAGCGGACCCTAGCAGGAGTGGCATAAAAATACAACAATGCACAATATGAATTCAGTGTAGCAACGGCACCAAACATAAGAGCTCATTTACAATGGGACAGGTTGTATTTAGTAACAGGAAAACAATTATACAATGTGAAACATGACTATGAATAAGAAGCAATCAATTTGTCAATAGAGTGAATGGTCATAATCACATCAGAAGGCAGCTTGTTCCCTTACTCAATTGTACGTGGAAAAAAGAATACTTAATGACGTTTATTTTGGCGTGGCATGGAGTTGGAGACTGATGATGATGATGCCTTGCACGACTTGTAGTAAGTAGTATATGCCGTAAGAGGCGGAATAAGTGCGTGGAAACCAGTGCTTGAAAAGCCTGACGCGCCAGGCGCGTCCCACAGCAACAATTTTCTTATTACCTCTTACAAAACTCACTATTAGCTGTTCATAAATGGTGCCTTAAATGGAATATGCAACTTAACCTAGATAAAACTGTCCTCTTGCGAATGTCGCGCAAAAAACAGGTTTCTCCTTTCTCTTACAGCCTTCTAAATCATTCTATTATGGAGGTCACACATCATAAATACTTAGGGGTTACAATAACAAACGATTTAACCTGGTCTGCGCATATTGCAGACGTTTGTTCCTCATCATTTTCCAAGCTGTGCTTTCTGAGGCGGAAGCTTAGAGGCGCTCCAAGTAAGCTTAAACGTCTTGCATACATAACATTCATCAGATCAAAATTAGAGTACGCGTCGGTCTTATGGGACTCGTTCATAAAGGACATTTACCAGCTTGAGATGGTGCAAAGGAAAGCGATTAGGTTTATTTATAACAAATACAGAAGGCTTCATTCACCCACGACACTAATGAAAACAAATAACATCCAACTACTTCAAGTACGTAGGAAAATGTCCCGTTTGTTGTTCCTGCATAACCTTTTAGCACATAAACTAAACATTTCGCATCCCACAGAACTTAAACAGTTATCGTCTACACGAACACACCACACAGGAAGTCATTTACTGGAGCCAATTTTTGCAAGAACTGAAACATTCAAACAGTTTTTTCCCGAGGACCGTTTCCGACTGGAACTGTCTTCCAGGGGCCATCTCCCAGTCCCCTAATTTTGTTAAAGCTCTAGAAGAGCATTTGTTTGAGTGAATGAGTGCTGTATATGTGCGTATGCGTATATAAATGTATGAATATGTACATGTGTATACATATTTTTCTGCTTGTCTATTGGCGGCAATCTGTTAAACTGGCGTTCTTTCTTTTTCTTTTTTTATGTCACAGTGTATTTACATGCCTTCTATAGCCCCTCCTGCATGGGCCATTACTGTTGGCGTGCAGTATTCTGAAATAAATAAATAAATAAATAAATAAATTATGAGTAAGTGCGCGCTTTTTCTAGCAGGCGAGGAAGAGAGAAGTTACGGGATGGGCAAAGTCAATCCACATGGTAGTGAAGCTTTGGGCGAAGAGTGGTCCAGGAATAATTGTGAGCGGCATGCTCAGGACAGTTCGAAATGAGGCGCAACTAGTTAAGGAGAGGAGAAAGATTATTTAGAAAAAAAAAACTCCCCTTGAATTAAAAAAGAAAAGAAAAAACATGACGACCTGTACTTTATTCAAACAAAATGTAACTTTTAATTAGTTTTAGATAGACTTGAATCGCTAAGAAAGCGGGATTGCCCTTTATATTAGCATTATTAAAATATTTTCATTAGTGCCCCTGGGAGAAAAAACTACTGTCAGGCCTCCCGTTAGGAGGTCCTGACAGTAGCTCCTCAGGATTAAATAAATGTTCGTTGTCTGTCTGTCTGTCTGTTGCGCCACTGTGGGGGTTGTTCGCCCATCGTAGAATGCGCAGCACTCAAATCTTTTGTTGTTTCGCTCCATTGTGTTTTTCCTGAATTCCGCTGGCGCGAATTATACGGTTTCTGGGCACGCTGTTTCCCAGATGTGTTACATCGTGAGGCAACGTGCTAGCGAAAAGATTTCACGTTAAGTAACTAATACCCGACAGTTCTTGGCTTCAGTGGTCTACGCGAGAATTCTGAATTCTGAAGCCAGGCAACAAGTGCGAATGTTGTTCGTCAGAGATTACCTACGGTACGCATAGGGCCCGTCCAGGCGACGGGTTTCCACACAAGCGGGTCTTTAGCCCATTTGTAAATGTTGTTTTTCTCTTATACGCTCCGTATTTTTCGCCCTGATCTCAAAACGACTGATTGATTGATTGATTGATTGGTTGATTGATTGATTGATTGATTGATTGATTGATTGATTGATTGATTGATTGATTGATTGATTGATTGATTGATTGTGTGTGTGTGTGGTGGTGTAACATGTCACAGTTGCATTGTTACTTTTCACAACAAGGCAGAGATGGACAAACATGCAAAAATGTCGAACTTTCGACTTACCAACGAAGCATCGATTGCGATAGCAAATTAGTAGACAGCTATACAAATTAAAGGTAGTAGTTATATCGGCCGTATACACTTGGGAACATTCGCTTACTTAGAGAATGAAGAAGCATGGTGTGAGCGCGCAGAAGCAAGCAAGAACGCATCGCACTCCATGAGCACGGACACTCACTGTCAAAACACTGATGTGAGCAAGCGCGGTGGCAGCGGCGAGCGGAGTGACCTTCATGCGGTCTATCGCTTAAAAGCAAGAACGGCGAAAACACAGCGCGCACAAAGGTATGAGCCGTCTGCAGAACGCTTTAAGCACTTGGTGGAGTAGAAGCCACCCCCTACCGTGCTGCCTTCCCGCTTTCCTCCATATATGGCGCACGAGGTTGCGCCCCGATCGTTAGTTCCCCTTGCGCCCGGTCGCGAAATGCGCAGTTGATGCCGGAGAAGAACGCCGCCCGCGCACCCGTCCCCCTCCTCTCCCATTCATCCCCGTCACAGCTTCTCGCGCGACGGAAGACGGCTCGTTTGCTCTCCGCTTTCTTCCTTCGTGCGCGTCAGATTGAAACGCAATCTTCGGCTTCCCTAGCGTGCTTTCACTCGCACATACAGCATACGACGTGAGGCGACAGAATTAACGCCCGTGTACTTTATAGGGATCATCACGGCCACGACGTCTCCATATTATTGCTGCCGCAATGATATAGGGAAGTTAACCAGACGCGAACTCCAGTTTGCTACCCTGCACATGGGAGAAGGGATGAGGGGTTAAAAGAAGAATTGGCATAATTTCCGAAGGTATACCGCAGGTAGCGTGGTGTTGACAACTAACAGATAAACTCTAAGTTGCGTCTGCTCGAAGGATCGTCCCCTTCTATGTGCGATCCTAAAAAAGGGGCGCAAGTATAAAGTGTTTTAAGTTCTTCAAAACGCACATCCATTTTGTTACTACACTGTAAAGCTGTAAATGAATGGACCCGCCGTGGTTGCTCAGTGGCTATGGTGTTGGGCTGCTGAGCACGAGGTCGCGGGATCGAATCCCGGCCGCGGCGGCCGCATTTCGATGGGGGCGAAATGCGAAAACGCCCGTGTACTTATATTTAGGTGCACGTTAAAGAACCCCAGGTGGTCCAAATTTCCGGAGTCCCCCACTACGGCGTGCCTCATAATCAGAAAGTGGTTTTGGCACGTAAAACCCCATAATTTAATTTTTTTTTTTGTAAATGAATGGGATTATTATTTATTTATTTATATTTATTTATACATACTGCAGACCACATAACGTGGTCCAAGCAGGACGGGCATTTTTAACAAATCACATAGTATAAATCACAGTATATCACAGTATATGGGTGCACATACATTATGTTTTACATCCAGATACAAATAAATAAAAATGAACACAATGGCTAAATGTATACAATGCTATACGATGGCAAGACGATCGCGCTCTGGTAGAGAATTCCATTGAGACACTGTGTGCGGGAAAAAGGAAAATTTATAAGCATCTGTTTTTGCGAAATATGGCGTTAAAGATCTTGGTTGTTGATGTCGTGTAGGTCTTGTGGATAGGGGGGATAAATACAAGGAAGGATCAATAGCGAATTGTTGGTTAAGTAGAGAATTCAGGAAGCCCAAGCGAAATTGCCTTCTTCTGTACTGAAGGGGGGGTATGTTATTGGCTGTCATTAGTTCCGACGGAGAGTCCACACGACGAAATTTAGAAAAGATAAATCGAACAGCCTTTCTTTGAATTCTTTCGAGTTTATCAATGTTATGTTTTGTGTAGGGGTCCCATACTATGCTTGCATATTCTAGCTTTGGTCTGATGTATGATTGATAGCATAGAAGTTTTACATTTGGTGGTGAATTACGAAGCTTGTGTCTTAGGAAACACAACTTTCTGAAAGCAGAGGAACAAATGTTATCAACGTGTGAATTCCAGGAGAGGTTAGCCGTGAACGTTACACCTAAATATGTGTAGTTATCGACATGATTAACTGTAGATGAACCTATGGAGTAAGCATACTGAAATGGGAATTTTCTTTTAGTTATAGAAATGGAAACTGTTTTTTGTGCATTTATGACCATGCCCCACTGGTTGCACCATTGGTATACGTAATCTAGATTTTTGTTTAGTTCTTTTTGATCATGTATGCTGCAAACTTCACGGAATAATATACAGTCATCTGCGAACAATCGAATTTGAACCGTTGGATCAATTATATCTACGATATCATTTATATAGCACAAAAATAGCAACGGCCCTAGCACACTGCCTTGGGGCACACCCGACGTGACTGGTAGAAGGCGCGAATTTTGATCCTCGACTGTGACAAACTGCACCCGATTTCTCAAATATTCAGCCACCCAAGCGACCAACACCTTCGGAAGACCAATGTTGTTTAGTTTATAGATTAGTTTGTCATGAGGAACTTTATCAAAGGCCTTACAGAAATCTAAAAAAATTGTGTCTATCTGAATATTATTATCAAGACCTTTGGCAAACTCATGCGTAACAGTGACGAGTTGCGTCACTGTCGAATACTTCTTTCTAAAACCGTGCTGAAAACTTGTTAATATGGAGTGTTTGTCAAGAAATTCTGTAATTTGAGTGGCTATAATATGTTCTATAAGTTTACAACATGAGGAAGTTAAAGATATCGGTCTGTAGTTAGATAGTAATAATCTGTCGCCTTTTTTGAAGATAGGGATTACTCGGGCCGTCTTCCAGTCACGCGGCAAGGTTGCTGTTGACAAGGAACTATTAAAAATAATAAAAAGGAACTTGGCAACGCATTCGGCATATCGTCGAAGAAACACATTTGGAAGATCGTCAGGACCACAACATTTTTTCGTGTTTAAGTTTAAAAGCATAGAAACCAAACCAGGATATGAAATAAAATTGACTTCGTATGGTTGAAAGGACATCGTGGTAAGCGTACATGGTCCGGATACTGAAAACACGCTATGAAAATAGGCATTAAAATGATTTGCTATATCTTCATAATTTGTGACTATGCTACCGTCAACTGATATCTTTGAAACTGCTTTCTTGGTTTCACTAAGATAATTCCAGAATTTGGAAGGATCATTCTTTATAAAATTGGGCATTACAGTTTTAAAGTAGTAATCCTTTGCGTGATGCATCGCTTGTGCAAGGATTCTTTGGTGATCGCCGATAACACTGCAGTGCGCATGCTGCGTTTTTAGCCGTTTAACTTTTCTCTTCAATTTAATGATTTCACGAGTCATCCAGGGTGTACGCCTATGTGTTTGTTTGCGTTTGCTGGGTATAAAGTTGCTCATACAATAATGACACGTCTCAACAAATTTGTCCCAAAGAGCGCCCGTGTCCGGGGCGCCGTCATCAAAGTCAGCAAGTACGGTTTCCATGTATTCAAGCACACGAGCATCGTCAGCTCGGGAATAGTCCTTAAAATACCGAATGGGAGATTTTTGGTAGCTACTGCATTTAAGAAAAGGAATTGACACGCTTACAAGTTCATGATCGGACAGCCCTTGTTCCACTAGAATGGTATGTTCTGAAAAAGCCCTATTTACAAAAACCAAATCTAGAACCGAGCTTGCATGTCCTTGTACGCGTGTGGGTTGTTTGATTATTTGAGTTAGGTCGTGAGCGAGCATGATATCAAAAATGATGTTAGCGTTTTTACTGGCCTGGGAACAGGACAGTCCCTCCCAGTCCACACTTGGCAAATTAAGGTCACCGACCACAAAAATTTTCTTATTATGATACTCTGACATATGTTCTTTGAGCACAGTTAAATACTCCGGGCACGCGTCCGGCGACCTGTAACATGCACATAAGATGAAGCTATGTCCCCAACAGGATAACTGTACGCACAAGCATTCAGGAATGCCAACATCATTTGTAATCGTAGCTTCTACTACGGGTTTAACAAGGATAGCTACTCCCCCACCTCTAGTAGTTCTATCTTTTCGATATACGTTGTAACATGAGGGAAAGATTTCATCGTCACTAATTTCCTTTCTCAGCCACGTTTCTGTTATCACCGCGATGTGAGGATCATGCTGCATAAGTATGGTTTCTAACTTATCTATTTTATTAGTGACACTGCGCGCATTTATGTTAAGTAGCCTCAGTTCTTTCCGTTTGGTTACATCTCCGGCTTTTTTGGAGGACCTAGCGATTTTTACTTTGGATGTGCTTTCCAGACGAGGGATCTGGTCGCATTGCTCAGTTATGTCTGCGGCAATGGCGCTTGGCTTCGAGTATTTGGCCGTCGGGTTTCGCCTGCCGCCGTGCGTCGCTTTTTGCTTCCGTTTTTTTGAACAGGTACCTTATCATTTTTGTTTTCGTCCCAAACGTATGCCTTTTTATTGATATATAGCTTATCGTATACCAGCGAGGCTTTCTCGCCGTTCTCTCTATTCATTTTGCAGCTTTGCCATAGCTTTCTTCTGATTTCCCGTACTCTTACCGAAAAATCCTCGCCAATAGAGTAATTCGTGCCTTTCAGTTTGCTTCCCTGCTTTAGAATTGTAATTTTGTCTCTTGAATCTAGGAGCTTGAGAATAACAGGCCTAACCTTGCCAGGGGATGGCCGTCCCAACCTATGAATACGTTCTATAGCCACTGGTTCTAGCTCAAGAATACCTTTTATTATCTCATTGTTCACAGCACCTTCTAGCGATTCGGTTTTCTCTTCTTCAGCTTCAGGTAGTCCGTAAACAATGATGTTAGACCTTCTGCTTCGGTTCTCCAGGTCATCAATTCTTGCTTCAAGGTAAGCAATTTGCTCCTGGCACGACGTAACCTTAATTTCTAGACTGCCCAAGGAATCTAATTTTTTGTCAATATCAGTAAGGCGTTTTTCTTTAATTTCCCTAATGTCGATTGCAATCTCACTAAGTTGTTTTGCTATTTGTGCGAGGTCAGGGCCGGGGTTAGTTTCGATGTCGCCACAAAGCAGTAGTAACCATCGAACACATGAAGTAGTATCGAACAAAGCGCAACATATTCCGGAGCCGAACAACCGTGGGCACGGCAACACCACCAAAAATGGATCGTCAGAACGAAAGCACTTTCCGTATCGTTTGCTTACCTGTACCAAATACAGGAAGGGATTAGATGCGACCCACATCGTGGTGATGCCGCCGTGCCCAGTGCCAGGCAAGTCCGCTGGAAAGCCTTTTATAGCGGAATCCGTCCATGTCGTCATCCACTCTCTGGTCACGTGGTAACGTTGTAACGTCTCCGTTGGGTGAGAGGGTAGCGTTGCCCATGACGGTGCTTGTAGATTACCCGGTGCTTCGTGGTGATGGAAATTCCGCTCATGCGCCGCTACGACGTTCGCCGGTTCCACGCGCGTGTTGTTGGCAGTGATCAGCAGGCCAAAGATCTGTACCAAATACAGGAAGGGATTAGATGCGACCCACATCGTGGTGATGCCGCCGTGCCCAGACATCGAACGCAAAGATACATCTAGACCATCCCACCTGCATGACGAGAAAAAAAAGCACGTATTTATGACAGACACGCAAGGCAAGATAAAGGTTTGAAGTTTGAGCGAAAACTGTATCAACATTCTGGTTGCTGCAGAAAGTACGAGTAAGTTGGCATGTTCTCTAGTCAGTCTAGTATTGAGGAAGTTTTGCATCAGAATGCTTAGTGCACTTTGTGATTGCTATGGGCAAGGTTTTTGGGAGCACAATTCGCTGATCTCCACGTTTTTTCGGTGCCAGATTTAGTGCGGACTGTATGCCAACTCTGCATTTCTTGTTTTCGGTTTTTCAGCCAATAAAACTGAACTGTTCACAGAAATGTGAGCATAACTATGAAGCATTTTTGTTTAAACAGAAACTCGCTAGCAATGTGGAGCATCACTCTAAACTTTTAAACCCTATATGCCTAAGGGACAACGAAATAACGCAATAACATGCGGTATGTAGCCGGGTCAGCTTAGCGGAATGTGGAAGGAATATTGATCAAGAGCACAGTTTATGCAAAGTTCCCAAACACTCAGAGTACTAACTCTCACAGAAAAACCAACGCAAAAGGGTAGCTTACTTAAATTCCAGTGACTTCCCACTAGCCATATGTCCGCATTTGATAAGGCTTTGGATGTAAAAAGACGACATCGACTTAAAGCACACAACCCATTGAGAGAAGTTTGGAATTCACAATGCGTCGACAACAGCGGACTCCCCTTGAGCTACAGGATGTTTAAAAATACCACTCGAATAGAAAGCCTATGATGCTCTTTTTTTCTTTTACTGGATTTAGCATCACTTCCATTTTAATTTAATTTTTATGTTTTGCCAGAGATGTGCGCACTCCACATAGATGACGCTAAGCCCCATAAACCCCTGAAGAACCGACATATCTTGAAAGCGTGGGCTTCTATGCGAACTTCGCTTCCACGTATATACATTTACCTTTGAACGTGTTCATCCTCGAAATTCTCGGTGCGTCTTTCATCGTACTGTGGTGTGTTTCTGAAAGTTCAATAACGTTGTGTCTTGTTATTGAAGAAATCTGAACGCTCAATAAAAGCACCAGTTTCTCCGAAAAGTCCGCCATGGTAGTATAGAGGCTAGAACCGTCTAGCCTATATAATGGTAGCTGATGGAGACGTTCATCCAATAAATCTAAAACGCATAAGATATTGCTTGCAAAAATATAAACCCACGGTTGGTTCTGCCTGGCGTGCTTGCTTTTGTGATGGGCTGTCACTACCAACCGGCCTTTCCTGGTCATAGCATAGCCGGTGCGAGGCTCGGAGAACTATGGAAGCGCACAAAGGAAATGTAGTTGGAATAGAATTGAAATGTAATTTTCATATTTCCCCTACCGCAATTTGGCAATACAGCCCTAACCGAACAAGTATAAAAAGAAATCCCTTTTGAAAAATTCTGTAAATATTTCGTCATTGCAGATAACAGATGCGCGAAAATATGGCTACACTACAGTTTCAAATCGCCGCTCAGTTGGCTTGAAACGCAGCTGATCATCGTATTCTTTTTCTTTCTTTTTTTGTTTCAGATGGTAACAACAGAGGCCTCGCATATTCTCTTGGAAAACATTGGCTTTTTTTCATTTTTGCTTTGTCGTTCAAAAAATAGGGCAATACACAAGACAGAGCAAGGCACTGAAACATGTGCGTTAAGTTGCACCTAAACCAAATGGAAAATCCTCGTAAGGACGTGGTTTCCAGTGCAAGTTCAGTTGCAAGTTAGCGCTCGTGTTATTTCGCATTCATCTATGCATTCCGTAATGCGTAATGTAATTCTTGACAATTTTTGTACGAACTCGCTTGTACTTCTGAACTACCATTTTGCTTGACGATCAATATTTCATGTGCAATTAAGCATTTTATAATTGTAAACTGTGATGTTTAATTATCCACGTTGCTTCGTTGTATATTGGCACAATCCTTGACCTTGAATCCTTGAAGGGATAATGGAGGTCCGTTTAGAATTGCAGTACTGCAACGCCTGTATGTTACGTCGCTCTTGCAAAAGCCTTAAGGGGACAGGGTAGGTCCTATTCTTGCCATGCATTTTAGGCTATGTTCGTGACCCTTTTTCTCATGATCTGTTGGGGTTACAACATTAACCTTGGTGGCATTGTAATCAGCAATGTTAGGTAGTGTTACTGAACCAGGATTGTTCTCTTAAAGATTCTTTTTCTTTTTTTTACTGGACCACCAAATTTTAGAGCCAAATCTGCAGTAAATAGCCGGTAAACAAAAATCCCCCACAAGAATATTTAAAATCCTGGTTTAGTAGACTATCTGTAATGTCTGCTCCATATCTGGAAAATATTATCTCCCTAGCGCTTGTAGTTTCTGGGAAAAAAGGGTCAAATGCAGCAAAATTTGGTGTTTTGAGATAATTGGCTTTGAAAAGGAAGAAAGAGCTTTATTGCAATATAGGACTATAGAAACAAATTCTCGCGCATTTTTTCAATAGCCGCCAACCTGGTAGTCCCCTTCATGGTTAACACTTCTTTTCTGTGCTATAGCTGCTTTGTTTTCCGAGCCTCCTTAGTGACCAGTCGTGTAGCCCTCTCTGCAAAGTACAGTCGCCGCTGGTCAGCTTCGCGCAACCACTGGACTGTGAACCGTCCTGGAGAAACTCCGAATGACCTCAAAATGTCGGCTAGAGCAATGCTGCGCTCATTAAAAGTTAGCACAGCATCCATTGTCGCTATTTGCAGCGTCTTGAGGCCAAGAAAGACATTCTTCGGAGCGCGCTCCCATACAGTGTTGTTAAACGCATCATTCGCGTTGCGAGTTTTTCCATGGAGACATTTCTGGAGAAGCTCAGGCTTTGAGCGCTGCTGAAACACCGGCGTTCCGCTTCAAGCGTTCCGCCGAGCGCCAAAGCTTCGATGCAGACGCGGACGTGGTCGCCCACTCTTGGATTGTGTTGCGGAGAATTGGCGTCATTGGAGATCGACTTATACCGGTTTCCGTGGAAGAGACGTTTTTTAAAGCACTTCTTTGGCTTCGTCATTGCATTACCGCTAAATAACCAGCACCAAAATATAAACAAATTCGATTGTCCGCGAAAACACGCCGAAGCACGAGCAAAACGCCGCGCGTTGCGAGTAATCCAGCTGCGTCTTAGGATTCGTTTGGCTAAGTGAACTATGCTAGCTAGGTTTGCACTGTTGCCAGATGAGTGAGAGCCATTCCGCTAAACGTGAGAAAAGATAGGCGGTGAAAAAGAGTTATTTTTTTCAGTTTAGGAGAGGCACAGATCCCGAACATGTGTCAAAGGGGGTGCGGCTGGATGCTGCCTAGGTTTCGAAAAATGTTGACTTTGAGGTAAATATTTCGCCTGCGCGCAAATGAAACACTGGGCCATGTTAAAAAAAGAATAGAGATTTTAAATTACGCAAAAACAAAAAATCAATTTTTTTCGGAAACTTTGCCTACCCTGTTTGCTTAATGTGTTCACAATATATCCATGGTTTCCAAATTACAGCATACAAGACCAAAAATATTTCTGCGAGATACAGACCTGCAAATTAGATCAAAACCGAAATTTGATGTTCCCACTTTCGGTACTTAGATTCTTTATAGGCTCAGTGCGACTTTAGAAAGAGTTTGAGGAGGCGATCGCTGTGTTCTAATATTGGTTCCTAATGATATGCACATGCAGGATTACTGTGGAAACTGCTCCATCCGTATTCAGTTGCTGTGTCAGAATTTCGTGCTTCTACGAATGTAAATTGGAATTGGGTATTCTACCCCCGAAGAGACACAAGGTTTGTGTGATACACCGACAAAAAAAGAAGGGGAAGGGAGAGGCATTCTATAGGCTAATTGAGAGTATTTGGGAATATTTGGTGTGCAGGCAGATGATTGTACTTGAGCGTTTTTTTTTATATTCTACCCCCATTAGAATTATCGCAACCTACGCTCTCACTTTTACAAATTGTTTATACTTCGTTCTCCACACTTAAGCGTTTCTTGTACACCCTCCTTTCCACTAATTAAGGCATGTATAACATTTGTCGTACGCTTCGGGGCAAAAAGCTACATATTCATTGGCTGCGGAAGTAGCAAATTACTCTGTAGTGCAGCGCTACAGGCGAGCCTGTTCATACTGTGTTGGTCTGCAAAGTGAAATAATTGTGGATCTCAGTCAGCAAGTACTAATAAGTTTTTTTTCGCTGCAAGCAACTGCACGGCTAGTAGACATGTAATAGGTCCATTAATAATGCCAAAATAATTTTTATTAAACACAGCTGCGCAACAGATAGCTACAAGTAGTGAAATGTACACAACCACCCGCCAACCAGAAGGTAGCGAATCCTATTGCTTATAACAAGATAAGCACGTTAAGTGAGACGCTGTAGGCATATCGTCAGGGAGACTCTCGCCATGTCACCCACAGAGCGGTGCTACACTGGGGTAACGTGAGGGTCAGCACAAGTTTCACGCTCAGCTTTGCAAGCGGGTCAGAGAGAGGCCGCAGATGTGACTAGAGTGCGAATTTGAATAGGTGATGGCCTGTCCCGGCACTCCACTTGAATAACGAAGAACCGTGACCAACTTCTGTCGAAAAAGAAGCTTTGTCTGTTTTACCAATAGTTTCAGTTTTCCTTCTGTGACCTCGTATGGCACGCTTTTCGTCAGATGCCTCAATGTGATAACTGCCAGTTATGAACCTTAAATAACTTTCTAAATATAAAAGGTTCAGTTTTACATTTATGAGAAATACTCGATCTGCCAAACCCAATGAAAAGTTACCTCGCACGGGAGAAACAAAAAATTTCCATGTCCGTGCATCCCGCACCCTTTATTTTTTCGAACGCCGCATGAAAATTCCGCGAGTCAACTGTAAATATTGACACTGTAGCGTTAAAAAAGTTTATATAAGATATGTGCCGTTACTGCTGCAAGTACCTTCTGCTCTGAAACACCTGCTCCCTATTATGAGCCAGACGAGAAGAAATTAAAAGCGGGAGATAACGTTTGGACTAGTGGACTTGCCTTCTTCAAGGTGCTATAAAAAAGACAAGCGCACTTGTCGAAACGTTGGCTCCCGCTTTCCCTGTGTTTTCCCTGCTTAATATTAGTTATGTGTACATTGTCATTACGATCACGAACAAAGCAACATTGAAAAACAAACGTTTACCTACGTTGTACAAATAACTACCCTGAACTAACCAATAATAGCTACGTTGCTGTCTTTAGGGGACGTATTTGGTTTTCTTGGTGTGGGACTGCAATATAGCTACGCTATAAACAGGAACGCACAAAAAAATTACACACAAAAAATGCTCTAGAAAAGCACCTTCAGTACGCACTGTGCAGAGCAGCTCTCTCGAGGGCTTATCGAGAAAAGGAGGAGGTATGAAGAAAATAAAATGCCATTCTATGGCTAAAGGGAAGATATTGGCTGTAACACCTGCAGGGTAAAGGTGGAAATAAGGCAGTCAGGAGGAGAATATCGGTCTACGAACAGTACACAAGCGAATGGGAGAAACAGTGCTGTCAGAGAGAGCAGGTTATTGTGTTTTACTATCTCTACTTACATTTCCGCAGCCTAATTAGGTCAACAGAGCTCAACCCTGTTACTGCTGTTCTCACAGCACTCGTAATAACTAAGAGAAAGACGACTAACACTAGATATATTGGCTCTCGCTCAAAGACAAGGTGCCATATCATTTGGTTTCCAGTTCGTTGTAGAATAAATAAAAATTTCGGCAGATGCCCTGTCAAGATGACTATATGTTAATACGATTAACGCGTTAATACGATTAAAACGCGTTATGTATGCGGCGCATAGATCAGCTGGGCTTCTCTTCCGCGCATCCCTTTGGGCACGCCGCTACCTCTAGTCTAGCCACCGCCAGTTCCACGCACTATGCGCGTCTTAACATACTGTATTTTGCCGAATAAAGTCTACATTGGTGTATATTTTGGAGGGGCAAATTTGGCTTTTAAAAACTCTTTTTTTTTATATATATTGTCCGAGGCCGCTGTAGAGTCCGCAGTTAAGAACCAGCATAAAGGAGAGAATCAATGAGTTTTTTATGAACGAGTAAAAGTGGGGGGGGGGGGGGGGGGCTTATTAGACTGCATATAGCAGTTGCTCCTGAAGCGCGTCAAAGTTACGCTAGTTGGGGCTGTAAGGACAAAAGTAAGTCAAGCGTGGAGTATTCGACAAAAGCCTCATCAGGGTCTTCATCGCTTTCAGAACATAACATATCTCCTAGATAAGCTTTCAGTCTGGCACTCTCGACTGCAGTGAGCTTGGACGATGCCGTGAAGGCGCTAGGACAGTTTCTACGACACCTTTCGGGGTCATCGCAACTGTTCATGCAGTTTGCGCATCGATGGAGTAGTGCATGAACGCCTGGCAAGTTTTACAGCGAGGTTTCACGCATCAGCTCGCAATTCGAAGCGCACAAAAGCAGCCAGACCAGATTCAGTCAAGACTACTTGAATGTATATGGCTCGATTCTGACCAACAGCGGAAAAAGGTTAAAGGATATTTTTTTTTTTGCACTTGAAGAGAAGTACATATCGAGTGGCGCATGCCTCGTGAACCCAGGTTCCACCAACGACGTTTATTGAAATGCCACACATAGCAACAGCGACGTACCCAGAGAATCAAGCTGGTGACAAAGCGTTTCATTAAGAGCGGCACATACCCAATGGTTCGTAAGCAATGTCACATACCGAGTGACTCAAGCTGGTCAGCCGGTTGCATCGAGCGTGGTTCCCTCAGCGCAGCCGGCTGGTGGACTACTCATTGCACTATGAATGGACAACCCAGTGACCCGAGGTGCAGGTAAACAGGCCAAATAGCATCCGGCAGACATACCATAAACTGGGTGAAGAGAGAGAGAAATTTATTTACAGAAAGGCAGAGAGGTCGGCCTGAGCTATAACTTGCTCTGGCCTGCTACTCTACACTGGGGAAAAGGGACGAGGTGGGAAAGGGCTGATAAATGATGATGATGGTATAAGGAAGAGATGCGTATGTATAAATTCACAGAGTTGTAGCATCTCTAAAGCGATGCGTTCAACCCAGTGGCATGGAGAAAAGCTATAGTTGAACGTGTTATGAGGGCTGCGCTTTTTGCATTAGGCCAAGGGCGTAAAAGAAACTCGTCTGATAGCGGTGTCTTAGCGATCTTTGCAATGGAAAAGACCACTTACTGTCGTTGTTGTAAACTGGGTGAAGTTTTCAGAGAATGCTGATTGCATTAATACGTTATTCATTTCAATTCGCCATATTCATTGCATTATCTTGGCCGAAGGGCATCTCACTAGTCACGTGGCAATTCTATGTTTACGCGCTACGTTCTTCCTTTATTTTCCCGGCCTTTTGAAAAGAGCGCCGCCGGCCTACATGCCAACTGTGGAGCTCTTCTCTGTCGCATCGTTCTCATTCCTAAGTACCGAATACGACTTCCGCAAGCTTATCAATAATTTTGTTGCGTTTGATGTATACCGTTATGTCAAAATAATCTTTCAATCACTAGGCAGAAGTGCCTTAGCTAAACTGTTTATTTTAGTTAGTTTGCGCGTAAGATCTTCTCCTTATTTCTGGGAATTTCACACACTAGGTAAATGAAAATAAGAGATCAAATTTTAGAAAATAGAGCCTCTGTCAAAAACTTCATGACCTAAACATCGCTATGACTTGCCTGTGCCATGCCCTGAATCGATCCCACCAGCGTCAACCGGTTTTAGAGCCGCTTTGTGATCATTTGTTCAAATAGTGCCTGCAGGCGAATATTCGCAATTACTGCTCACTAGTGGTCGTGGCCTTCCTCATAATTTTGTTTACTTTCGGAACATTTTACCGCTATCTCATACTTATTCTGTTTTGTTCTTGTTCTTTTTTTATCAATAATGCTGTTCTGGTTGGGATGAGAGATTGCTTCGAGGGACAAACTTGCACGATCGTTGCCAGTCTTCAGCTGGGTAGCCTTCTACAGCCCGCTGATTACTTCTAAGGTTATCAGATTGAGCATGCACGCTCCATTTTTAATATGTAAGCCAGACGGCAATACTTTTTTTGTAATTTACACTACCGCAAATAAGACATTTGCTTCATCAAATTCAAGGGGGAGAGTTGTACCAGTGGTTAGATATGCCAAGGCAAATCTGCCAAATGTAACATTATAGTTTCGCTTCTACCAAAAAGCGGGAATAGCGTTACGCGAGCCTCAAGATAAGCATGTTGGTAAGATTTCAGCATTCATGCACCGTAATACTTTGTGTAGAACCCTCACTTGCTTCAAGAAACTTAGGTGAAACACAAGCAGAATACTATTTACAAGTTGTAATTGCAATGATAGTACAAACTCGACCAAAATGGTTATCAACAGGAACGGACACCGCCTTGTGTTCCTTGTTGTCTTCACCGCATCAATCATTATCGGTTGTGATTTTGTATCAATATATCCATTTGACAAATTGTAATGGACGCAATTAAGATGTAGCTAAGTTCCGCCGTCTTCACACTGCAAAGGATACTATTAATATAGAACCAGCTTTCAGTGCATCACATGAGCATATAAATCTGTGCAGAATACTTGTTCAAACGAAAATAAAGAAGAGTAGCTTAACAGCATTCACAGATTTGGGAAAGTTCGCGCAAGATGTTGGAACATGACAGTAGGACACCTCGACGCACTTTGTATTCTTTCTGTTGAAATGACGATACCTGAAAGGAGCATGACAGAAATTTTAGTGTTTCGTCCTGCACATCTTTTTTTAGTTCTGTACAGATGTACCATATAAGGTCCATAACCAAGCATCTGGTACACCATTATACAGTAGGCTAAGGCTCGATATAAAACAAGGCATCAAGTCAGACAGCCAAGGCATGTTTCCCACACGCTGCATGTTTGGTGAAATGAGTATTGGCCTTAAACATTTTCCCCTGTTTTAGGTGCATTGCGCTTAAAAAGGGTGTAGTCTCCTTTCGTGTAAAACAATAATTTAGAAAAAAAAAAGATAGCGTTGATGTGCTGATATTGTGATATTTGGGAAACGAATGACATATTAGTGAACAAGTTACATCAGTAAAAAACATGGGGTCTCCATAATTGGTTTGTCTGTTTGTTAAAAATGTGACGCATACATACGGATTTCCTTCCTGTAGCGAATTTTCGCTGACTAGTGAATGTGCAACAAAAGAAAGAACGCCAGGAGTTGCGGCGTTAGAACCTTGTGAAGGAGATGCGTTGTTGCTGAAGCCCAGTACGCACGCCAAACAGGAAGAGAGAGAAGTCGATAAGTCCTCAGACGGCCGTGCCAAGCAGCAATAGTATAGAAAAGAGAGGATGGAGAGCTATGCAGAAAACAGAGTTTGTTTGCTTCGTTAGCGTAGTGAAACAGCTGTTGGCTCTTACTTCAAATACAAAAGCCACTTCTCCATTCCTTTTTTTTTCTGCTGTGTTCCTTCCACAAAGGGCCAAGAGCTCTTTAGCAATAATTCAGCTTTAGGGTTTCAAAGCTATGCAGATTCAAGTGGTTCAAGAAGTTCAAAATGCTAAACAAAAGTTGATGCAACTCATCATATCAAGCATACGCAAGCAAGAGAAAACCCTGCGGGGAGTCTAAGGAAGTGAAGTAGGATGAAGCAAATTGAAACTCGGGGCACGTACTCGTGCACACCACGCAGGCTGCACATGTCGATGTCGAACCGGAAATGATTACTCAGCACAAGTGTGCTTTCGAAGGAACATCATGACAAGTCTTTCCACCAGTGAACCTTTACGATTCGCTTGTATTTAGCTAGCACTGTCTTACACATTTTCTCCCTCTTCACCCCTACTTCTTTTAGCCCGACCCCCCCCTCCCTCTCCATTGTTTCACATGTAATTTTTCTCCTTCGTCTAAGTGTTTTCATAGCGATTCAGGGGCTTGTTGCTCTCGCTAACGCAATCTCACGCGCTTTGAAACACAAGTAAGGCGAGTCTTGAAGAGACGTTAATGAACACCTAATGTCCACATGAGATAAGATATAGAAGCATATTAAAGCAGTCCAGGGTAAAGAATACAGCTTTTATTCAGCTCGTATCCTCTCCAAGGTCTCCTTTTTTCTTTCTTTTTTTCTCGATACATAAGATTGTCCGGGAACCATCAAATACGGGAACCATAGGTCCCATATTTGCAAGATTCTAACCCGCATTTTTTTTAAATAAGAGTTGCCATCAAATTTGCAGGCACGTTACAATCGTAACAAATGGTACTCGAATCTGAAAAATTGAACCGATTCTTACCTAAAAATAAAAGCGCAATGCAAAGTAGCCAGAAGCACTGCCATCGAATGGGCCGTCTGAAGAAAACGACGCTCGGAGACATCGTGAGATGGGCCCATGGTGCATGCAATGCCCTGTCGAAGAGAACGGTGGCGCTCGCATCCAGAAGTGTGGCATTTGTACTGTATTAAATTGAACTAAATATGACTTTCTGCAGTCGGTAGACAGTGAAAAGGTGGCGTCGTCGGACTCCGATAGCCACTGGCCGCTAAGATTCAGATGTGTGCGTGTCTGTGTGCCTTTGTATTATCCATAAAATCGTTTCAACACAGTGCGCGTCGACTTAGGTTTGATTACTTGATGTGCGTGGTAGAATCGGTAACAAGCAATTTTTTTTAGATTTCGGCGGTAATATAACTGCGCATTGCAATCGGTGGTGCGATAGAATTATGCAAATATGGTAATACGTTCTAATAAAAACATCACACGGGAGAAGTGAGCCCGGGTAGTTTTTACGTACTGCAGTGGTTGGCACTTAAGTCCACGATTCTAGCGGCCTGAGCTTGCCTTCTCTCTCGGTCGATCGGCACGAGTTCTTTTATTGAATCGGAAATGGAAAGCGCCACCTTTCATAATGGGGGAGGTGGACGCAGTGTGGGTGTAAGCGCGTGTGTTTTCCATGTGTTGGAAGATTGTGCACTTGTATGCAGTGTGGGCATTCGTAAGAGTATAGTGCAATGTATAGAACCTCTTAGAGACTTAACTATGAGCACATGTCTGTTGGTCGTCTGTTTCACACTACGGCTTTCGCTCATGTTTGAGCGTTGTGCGGACAGGAGATACTGTTGTAGGATGTGCGTGTAGGTTAGTGGTTCCGGCTCTGAGATGAACCTACTCCTCGCGTTTCTCTAGCTACTCCCTGTGTACATGCATCATGCGCTTGGACGCAAATGTGTGGCTGCTGATGGCCGCGTAAGGGTTCCTGGCCTAGGCTCCACGCAATGTGTATGGAGGTAGGAGTAGGAAGGCGATGTGTGGCCTTAGAGGTTTAGCAATTGGAATAGTTTCTGCGCGTCTTCTAAGAATCTATAACGTGTATCGAGCCCATTCAATGTGGTCTTAGCGTGATGCCTAACACTTTAGCTAGTTACTCTGCTCCGCCACACTTCTTACGGAAGCCGACCACGTACTGATTCCATTCCCTTCATTGTCGATTATTTTGGTGGCGAACGCGTTTTTTTTTCTATGCTGGCGCGTTCCCTTTAGAAACGTTGGTGTGCGTTTTTTTTTACTTATTTGCGAGTGCCTGTGCTCTAGCCTAACGCCATTATTCGTGTAAGTTTGAGTGTATGTCTGTGCATATGTGTGTTGGGACTCTTGTCAGTGTGTGGGTCTCGAGCAGAAATATTTGAGACGTTTCATGACGCAACGCCCCATTTTTGTGCTTTTCCGTGTAGTATACCTGGTGTGCTTATCTGAATTCATTTCATTGCTGACCACACCCGTCTCCTTGAAGAGAGAGATGGCCATCCTGGGTGAGAGTCTTAGAAGTTGCGTATCACCCTGTCCAGAGCCACATCCTCCACTTTGTCAATATTTAGATGCATGCCTAATACGTTATGTGGCTCGCAATCAGTCCTGTACTAGTCCTATCAACTACTCTGCCTGAGTCTTCTTTTCCTGTTAGTGACTCTCTGCATCATGCACAAGATCCACTTAAGAGCTTGAGTTACAACGGCGGACACGAATTCGATGGCATCTTCGTTTCCCACGCCCGTACTATTCTCGCTATCGATATGGATAAGTAACTCCACACGTATGCATTTCAGAGGATTGCATCAGTGTTCCACTACTCTGATCCCAATCGAGTAATATTATATTATTATAACACCTTGTGTTATGGTAACACTGTTAGTCATGGTGACGACGGGAGTGCGGACTGCGCAAAGAATCTTCAGAAAACAAGAACAGCAGCGTCGAGAGAATATTTCAAGCAGTATTAAATTGCGAAAAATGTTCATATGCTGTTTGGTTAACCCTTCCTTGCAAAACGTGTTCACTAATGTACCTTCCCACTTGACGATCCACTGACACTGCCCTAGAAAAGCTGTTGTCGTGAACGCTCGAAGGTACCTTCACTGCAGCGGTGACAGACCACGCCACCATTCTATTGCAGTAAAATAAACATATTTTGAGGCGCATCACCGTAGAATGTTGACTTCGGTTTGGTATGGGCAAAAATATGCAAGCCGTACATGTGAAAACGTTAAATTGAACTGAAGCCAACACGACATGCTTCCACTGTAGGAAATAATAAACCGACCGTGCAGCGTCTAGGTGTTTAAGCTGGAAGAATGACGTATACGTGGTGCTCCTATTACAGAATGTGCGGTAGTGTTCATTTGCATTGTCGGTTGATTTAGTCCCTGCCTTTCCTATTGTAGGGTGGAATTAAGCGGAGGTAATTGAAGAGTTCTATACCTAAAAATAGCAGCCAACCATCCAAATGCTATAAAAAACTCATATTCTGGCGCGGTGGCGCAAAATTATTCTCACAACGAGGAGCACATCTAATAAGAAAGATTGATCGCATATTGTTTAATTCATAAAGTAGAGAGACATCCACTAGAACAGAAACACGCTTGACAGAAAGCGGCACCCTGCTCATACCACTTCATTTACCTGAGCTGCAGCAGAAAATTTATAACTCTGCCGTATCAATCTGCCAACACTATTTGCTGTAAAAAGCACCAGCAAGCCCTTCGTATTGGAGAAATCTAATTTTGCCTAATTGAGTCTTGAAAGTCTGTTCGAGAAGTGCACGTGATTCCGTTTCGACATCAGACTCGTTGATACACTGTGGAGCTGTGCTGAGGCCGCTTACTTTTCCAGAGCTATACCACTTATCTTTAGAGCAATGCCAATCTTCTTAGGGCTTGGGATTGGAAAAAACGGTAGAAGCAAGCCCCGGATGAATGTGCGCTCAAAATAATTGGATCTGTCAAAACGCCGACGGCAAAAGGACTTAAACCTCGTAAATAATACTTCACGTTATATTTGACTTCTTTTCAAAGCAAATGTTTTTCTTTCGTTTGTCTTTTACGTCAGTGCCTACTTATAGTACCTGAAGCGAGTCATGGATAAATTCGTTTTTTTCCTTTTCCTGCCGTCAGGTTTACCAGTTTCCAATTCATTGCCAGGGAAAGAAAGACAGAAATCTTAGAGGTGCTTTCTGCCGTTTATTGGCGCATCTCATACAATAACCCTTCTTCAAAGGATAGGTCTGATCGCAAAAATAATTTTTTTTTTTTACTTTACGGAGCGTCAAAGTGGATTACACTTATAAACAAAAATATTCTGTATGTGTTTCTTTATGTATTGGCATTCTCCTCGAGTGCTTTCAATTCCCTGCGCCTTTACCTATGCCCGCCTGTGCATTCCTTTTTTTAGTGGTATCGCGGAATTAGAGAAAACTAAGCAAACTTGCCAGACTGGACTGCAGTGTACGTCTACGTAATGCGAAATGCTCATGATTTGTGTATAGAACGCTGGTAGAAGTAATGTGTATGTTGTGTAGCGAACGGTTATGTATAGATTATATGCTGTAGGATCTTTACATTTGTCACAAGCCTGACAGGAGTTGTGTAATGGCTAGGTGAAAGATTGAAAGCAAACTAAAATCTACTGGTAGATACCCAATCGCTTCTATGCCACTTAATATTAGGCTGGAATATTCCCGCTCTAGGTCCACTTTAACCGAGAGGTACCCTGTCTGCCCGCCAGCAAAAAACAATGCCTTCACTCTTAAAATAATGAATCGCATTAAAACTGGATAGCTAGACACTTGCCGTTTTTTTCGGCCAGGATACGTGGATAAGCGGAATTCAGTACCAGCAAAACTAACGTTTTAACGTTAACCTTAATAATAATTATTTCCAATAGGCTGATCCTCTTTTAATTTCTCATCTTAGGGCCCGTGGTGTAACAATAAAATAAAGTTGAGAAGTGGTGCGATTAATCCTGCCTAAAAGAAATACGCAGACCGGTACCTCTTTTGAGATCATAATTATCATTATCATAGTTAGCCTATTTATGTCCACTGAAGAATGCATTTCTCTTCCAGCTATATTTTACTGTCCTTGTCATGCGCCACTTGACATCTTAGAGATATGCGTCCCGAAAATCTGCTAAAAGAATCCACGGCGTTGCAGTATTTATAATTGTCCCGAACTATTAGAGACATGTTTTAGAGAAAATGCTCATCTGCACTGTCAAAACATTTTTAGCGGATTTTAGGTCGCGTACAGGCCGCCATTGGAATATGAACCTGGCAACGTTTAACGCTACAACGTTATCTAGTGAGGCGAGTCTAGCAGTGCTATTGGAGGAATTAGAGGGCAGTAAATGGGATATAATAAGGCTCAGTGAAGTTAGGAGGCCAAAAGAAGCATATACAGTGCTAAAAAGCGGGCACGTCCTGTGCTACCGGGGCTTAGCTGAGAGACGAGAACTAGGAGTCGGATTCCTGATTAATAAGAACATAGCTGGTAACATACAGGAATTCTATAGCATTAACGAGAGGGTGGCATGTCTTGTTGTGAAACTTAATGAGAGGTACAAAATGAAGGTTATACAGGTCTACGCCCCTACATCTAGTCATGATGACCAGGAAGTCGAAAGCTTCTATGAAGACGTGGAATCGGCGATGGGTAAAGTCAAAACAAAATACAGTATACTGATGGGCAATTTCAATGCCAGGGTAGGCAAGAAGAAGGCCGGAGACAAGTCAGTGGGGGAATATGGCATAGGCTGTAGGAATAGCAGAGGAGAGTTATTAGTAGAGTTTGCAGAACAGAATAATATGCGGATAATGAATACCTTTTTCCGCAAGCGGGTTAGCCGAAAGTGGACATGGAGGAGCCCGAATGGTGAGACTAGAAATGAAATCGACTTCATACTCTGCGCGAACCCTGGCATCATACAAGATGTAGACGTGCTCGGCAAGGTGCGCTGCAGTGACCATAGGATGGTAAGAACTCGAATTAGCCTTGACTTGAGGAGGGAACGGAAGAAACTGGTACATAAGAAGCCAATCAATGAGTTAGCGGTAAGAGGGAATATAGAGGAATTCCGGATCAAGCTAAAGAACAGGTATTCGGCTTTAACCCAGGAAGAGGACCATAGTGTTGAAGCAATGAACGACAATCTTATAGACATCATTAAGGAGTGCGCAATAGAAGTCGGTGGTAACGCCGTTAAACAGGAAACCAGTAAGCTATCGCAGGAGACGAAAGATCTGATCAAGAAACGCCAATGTATGAAAGCCTCTAACCCTACAGATAGAATAGAGCTGGCAGAACTTTCTAAATTATTCAACAAGCGTAAGACAGCGGACATAAAGAACTATATATGGATAGAATTGAACAGGCTGTCAGGGACGGAGGAAGCCTAAAAGCAGTGAAGAAGAAACTAGGAATAGGCAAGAATCAGATGTGTGCGTTAAGAGAAAAAGCCGGCAATATCGTTACTAATATGGATGAGATAGTTCAAGTGGCTGAAGAGTTTTATAGAGATTTATACAGTACCAGTAACACCCACGACGATAAGGTGAGAGAGAATAGGCTAGAGGAACTTGAGATCCCACAAGTAACACCGGAAGAGCTAAAGAACGCCTTGGGAGCTATGCAAAGGGGGAAGGCATCTGGGGAGGATCTGGTAACAGCAGATTTGTTGAAGGATGGTGGGAACACTGTCCTAGAAAGACTGGCCGCCCTATATACACAATGCCTCATGACCACGAACGTACCGGAATCTTGGAAGAACGCTAACATAATCCTAATCCATAAGAAAGGGGACACCAAAGACTTGAAAAATTATAGACCAATCAGCTTACTGTCCGTTGCCTACAAAGTATTTACTAAGGTAATCGCAAATAGAATCAGAAATACCTTAGACTTCTTTCAACCAAAGGACCAGGCAGGATTCCGTAAAGGCTACTCAACAACAGACCATATTCACACTATAATAATAATAATAATATTTGGGGTTTTGCGTGCCAAAACCACTTTCTGATTATGAGGCACGCCGTAGTGGAGGACTCCGGAAATTTTGACCACCTGGGGTTCTTTAACGTGCACCTAAATCTAAGCACACGGGTGTTTTCGCATTTCGCCCCCATCGAAATGCGGCCGCCGTGGCCGGGATTCGATCCCGCGACCTCGTGCTCAGCAGCCCAACACCATAGCCACTGAGCAACCACGGCGGGTGATATTCACACTATCAATCAGGTGATAGAGAAATGTGCGGAATATAACCAACCCTTATATATAGCCTTCATTGATTACGAAAAAGCATTTGATTCAGTCGAAACCTCAGCAGTCATGAAGGCACTACGGAAAGAGGGTGTAGATGAGCCATATGTAAAGATACTGGAAGATATCTATAGCGGTTCCACAGCCACCGTAATCCTCCACAAAGAAAGCAACAAAATCCCAATAAAGAAAGGCGTCAGACAGGGAGATACGATATCTCCATTGCTATTCACAGCATGTTTACAGGAGGTATTCAGAGACCTGGAGTGGGAAGAATTGGGGATAAAAGTTGATGGAGAATACCTTAGCAACTTGCGTTTCGCTGATGATATTGCCTTGCTTAGTAACTCAGGAGACCAATTGCAATACATGCTCACTGACCTGGAGAGGCAAAGCAGAAGGGTGGGTCTGAAAATAAATCTACAGAAAACTAAAGTAATGTTTAACAGTCTCGGAAGAGAGCAGCAGTTTACGATAGGTAGCGAGGCACAGGAAGTGGTAAGGGAATACATCTACTTAGGGCAGGTAGTGACCACGGACCCGGATCATGAGACTGAAATAACCAGAAGAATAAGAATGGGCTGGGGTGCGTTTGGCAGGCATTCTCAAATCATGAACAGCAAGTTGCCACTATCCCTCAAGAGGAAAGTGTATAACAGCTGTGTCTTACCAGTACTCACCTACGGGGCAGAAACCTGGAGGCTTACGAAAAGGGTTCTGATGAAATTGAGGACGACGCAACGAGCTATGGAAAGAAGAATGATAGGTGTAACGTTAAGGGATAAGAAAAGAGCAGATTGGGTGAGCGAACAAACGCGGGTAAATGACATCTTAGTTGAAATCAAGAAAAAGAAATGGGCATGGGCCGGACATGTAATGAGGAGGGAAGATAACCGATGGTCATTAAGGGTTACGGACTGGATTCCAAGGGAAGGGAAGCGTAGTAGGGGGAGGCAGAAAGTTAGGTGGGCGGATGAGATTAAGAAGTTTGCAGGGACAACATGGCCACAATTAGTACATCACCGGGGTAGCTGGAGAAGTATGGGAGAGGCCTTTGCCCTGCAGTAGGCTAACTAGGCTGATGATGATGATGATGATGATGATGATGATGATGATCTCAAAAGTGATGCAAGCTTTAAGATTTTTCTAAAGGAGACATCTTCTCGCTACTGTATTGCGTCAGTTTTACAGTTTCAAGGTGTATCCTAAGTTTAACAATTGAAATTCAATTCTCCATTCTAGGTAGTTAGCTAAGTTATCAATGGTGGTGCTGAAAAAATCGTGTTTATTCAAAAATGAAATACGGGCCTATTGGTTTAGGTTCGTCTCGCATCTCCTATATCAGAGAATGTAGGCTAGAATCTACCACAGGAGTGAAATAAAATGGGGGCCATGAACCAGTTCCTTGACACCAGCCTGTTTAGAAGGCGATAGTCCTCTAGAATGATGCCTTCGAATATTTTGTGTGGCTTTGTAAGTCCAAGGAAGATGGGCCACCTCAACCGCTTCTTCTTTGCTGCTACAATTTGGGCGGGGCAGTCTTTTCTCTTCTTTCTCGGAGTTTTGAGGACGTTTCAATCTACGTTCCACGATGTTTGGTGTGAATGCAACACCAAATCGGAGGTGCCGTAGCATCACTCCTCTTTTCTTCTCAGGAGCCGTGGGATGGTAAAGGAGCACGGTCGAATCAGGGCGCGTGCTTCTAGTTGTTCTCACTTCCGTGATTTTAAGGTACGTTATGTGATCAATTCGTCATCGCTTTCTATGACGGTAAGCTTTAATGCGGAACTGGGCTTGCCCTAAGGCGATGTTCCCTAACGCTTAAAGTTTAGGTGCCATTATAGCTTGAATTGTATTTGTGTTTTGTGAATATTTCAATGAATGTTTGCTACATATTCTTTTGATTTATTTGGTTATATTAATTTATTATGCGCTTTTTGAACGAGCGGTTTTGTCCTCGATTGGGTTCTTTGGGGCTCTGCCTCAGGAAACCGTTTGAAAGATTACAGAAACAGGAATCTGCATCACAACCCTTCAGGTTGGCCACTTGAAGGATAAGCTCACATCTGTTGTCCGCGTCTTAATTCATATTATGTTGATAGGCATCACATGGGGATCAGCAGTGAACTCCACGCTATAGCTGTACTGTGGACTTTTATCAGATTTCTACGCTATATGTCCCCTGTGCTTATTAAAACATGCAAGTCAAGTCTCTGAGCATTTCAGAGTGCGCAAGGACAGACACTACGTGTTTGCCTGGGCCTTCCGCGGAGCGCCTGAGCAGCTTGTACAAATATATATAGTCTCAGGAGAGTCCGGTCACGATTGAGAAAACCTACGGAATGCTGTGGGCGCATGTCCGCCACATTTTCTGGATGCAGTCAAATTAGCTTACCTGCCAGAACTACGACCAGAGGCATCATATTGCAAAGTAGTCAACTCACCGTGAGCCCTACCATAAGGCTTCATATCCTAGTCACGTTTCACGTCAGCCTTGTGGTTTGGCGGACACGAAGGCGCACGTGAAGTGCCTCTTTCTGTCCCCCCTAAAAAGAAAGACTGACCCGCCTACCAAGGTCTTGAAGCAAGCAACTTTGAGTTGCCTGCATTACTTTTACTTTCACCCAGTCCACGTATACATGAAGGGTGCTCACACTAAAACCAGCCATACCAGCGATGCGGCAACCCCAGAATTATTTTGTTTAGAAAAGAAACCAGAACAGCACAACACAGGACGAGCGAGTAAAGAGCACAGCACAGAGCGCTAAGAACCAAATGCAAAATCGAGCAGAGGCGAAGGCCGAAGCAGCCAAGCTGTGCAAATCGACGGATCTGACCCATCTGGCATCCTCTGTGAGGACTTTAAAGGGCGTAACTTTGACTGCGTTCTTCTCGGCAAAAACACATGAGATGGAAATTCCTTTTCGTGTGATTGTGTCGGAGCGGAGAACCTGGCAGCGACTCCCAGGTACTTTCCTGCAAAATTCCCTGGGAAATCGGCAAGTGGACGACCCTTTCCTCATCCGGAAGCCACATGAAGTGTCTACTTTACTCCAAAATGAGTGCCCAGCGGACTGCCGCGCCTTTTCAGTTGATGTCGAAGACTTGTATTATTCATTACCAGGTAACCTGATTTTAGAAGAGAAGTTGGTGTTTGCATCGATAAGCACGGCGTAGTTAGGTTTCAAAATGCCTGTGAAACGAGCGTCGGCAGCTTCATGGAAATGCTCACCCACTACATAAAATCCACATTCATTTGTCGTGACTATTAGCTTTCCATTCAAAAGTAGGGAGTTTGCATGGGTCCATGTTTGACACCGTTACTTAGCGACATTTTGTTGGCACGCTATGACAGGGGCTTACTCGCTCGCCTACAGCTGGCGACCGTAAGAATATTTCACTTTGTTGACGAATTTTTAGTGTTTAATCCAGTTGAGCCTTGCGACATGGAGCTAAGCTCCAAGACAATTACTGACGCCTACAGTGAGATAATGAAGAATTTTACATTAACAATGGAAGAGCCCACTCATGACCGTTTAAGGTTTTTAGACATTGAAATTCTTTGTAAACCTCATCACGTGTGCTGGAGCTACTCGTCTCACTCAAAGAAAGGGCTTCTCCCGTTTTCGTCTGCACACTCCAAACTCTTAAAACGAGGTATCGCTAAGGCATGTTTGCGAGCTGTTCTGAAGCGCTCGTGCGAGCACTCTGTTGAACAGAGCTTTTTTGTGCAAGTTAACAGACTAACATCAGCAGGCTACCCGACCAGCGTGTTGTGCAGTGTTGCTAGTGGCCTTGTAGAGGAGTTAAAGAACGCCGGAAAACAAACTATGCAGTCACCGCCTTCAAGATCTAGGCTTGCCGTCATTCCTTATGTACATCGTGTTTACCATACCATTATGAAAATTGCGGCCAAGGCAGGAGTGAGGGTGCTGTGCAATGCCCCTAATAAACTGAGCGGGTTGTGCAAAATAGTCAACAGGCAGAATACTGTTGCGCGCAAAAGCTGCTATAAGAATCACGTTCGTTGCGTTATTGACTGTACAACGCAGGTCGCCTATAACATCCCGCATGATTGTAAATGTTGCTATTTCGGGCAAACGGGGAGGTGCATTAATGATCGCCTGCGCGAGCATGCCACTTCACTAAAAAGAAACCCGTACTGTCATTTAGCTGCCCACGGTAACGCGTGTGGTGGCACCCTGATCTTTAAGAAGTGGGAAATAATTGGCAGATATGGTGAAAAGCATGTGGGAAAAATCTTTGAGGCATTTAGCATATGCAAAAGTGGTGACGCGTGCGTCAGTTGTGCATCCCTCGCGCTCTCAACAAAAGAACTGGATTATCTCCGTGGCTGCCGCTCATCCTTCTTATCCTTCTTTTTCTGCTCTTTAAGTCACATTCAATGATGTCTTTATAGGCTGTTTCTGCAAATAAAGCATTTGGTTGCTAGTCAATGCTCTGTCTTGTGCTTTTTACTCGCTCGTCCTCTGTTGCGCTGTTCCTGTTTTTATTCTAAAGATGGACCAACCAGCCCCATTGAACATATTACTTTGTTTAGCGCAAGACAAGCGACACGAGAATGACGACAGGACAAGGCGCTTGGATGGTAACCCCATCGCAATATATCAGCATAAGATACGAGACTTCTCACTTCACGACATTGGCCGGTTCAGTGCTTCTGGAACTCCGAGCCGCCGTGGAACGAAAAACACAATGGAACGAAAAATAGGTGGGAAATATTCTGCGACTAAAAGGGTGGCCCAACACTGCCTTTCCTTATCTCTTCGCCGTAGCTCCTGTGGACAACTTGTGTCGGAGATATGAGAATTGCACCACCATGTGATTAGAAAAGAACAGAAGCACATGTTTCAGTGGCTGACAGGTCATTGCGATTTTCCGGCAACGACATCGCTGACGAAGCTACAAGGAAAGCACATGAAGACACAAACTTTGTTTCCTTACTTACATCCAGGACTGATGCAACCGAACGCTAAGCAAGCTACCATGCTGTAGGACAGTGCAAAAGTGGCGCACACCTCAGTGACTCAGCATCGGTTGCATTGTCTCGACCCATCTATGCAAATGCAACTGTTACCTTGGCTACCTCAAAATAACGAAGCAGTGCTGTGTCCATTACGTATGGGCATTCTATTCACCAGCGCGTACTCATTCTTACTCTAATGGCTGATTGCGCAGAGTGAATAGCTGTTATCGAGGAGAAGATAGAACACCTCCTCTGCTACTACAAGTCCTTTGAAAATGAAAGAATTGACCACCACATATACTTAAATCCGTTGGACGTAAAACATTGGAACATTGAACAAGATTTCGGAACAATGGTTTCGCATAGTGCAGTTACAAAAGGCCAAAAAAGCGCTGCTGCAATTTATGAAGGCTACCAGATTATGTGACTGTCTGTGATATAGAGCAGAAAAAAGGAAGGATAATTTATTGCATGGTGACTCTAGTCCGAGTCTTCACCACTTGTAAATATGGCCGTGAATGGTGGCGGATTGGTGACGGCTGCTATTGCCCCTTTGATGTGGAGGACGTGGAGCACCAGGAGGAGCCACAGAGAACCTCACGATATAAACAGTGGGCTTTATCTTCTCTCTTCGTTAGTCGTTCTCTCCTTTTTCTCCTTACCCCAGTGCATGGTAGCCAAACGGCCTTAGTCCTGGTTTACCTCCTTGCCTTCTATTTATTATTTACCTCTCTCGTCTCTTAATCACGGTGCGGTATTGTTTCCTTTCTTGACAGTGCAGCAGCAAGCTCGTAGCCATATTTATTTCCAGGTATTCCTATGTGAACGGTGCTCTTTATTCTTCGCTGATGTTCACTCTGCCTTTTGCGAGTCCTTCAGCGAACTAGAGCATGCGCATGGCTAGGGTAACTTGATTTTTCACCCTTCTGAGTTCACTCAATGTCCTTAAGGAGTCTGTGTGGACGCATACGTTGAAACGCACGTGAGTTTCAATTTCTTTCAGTGTTAGGAATAAATCCATGGTTACGTAAAGTAATGCTATGGAATCAGTCATCTAATGGGGGGGGGGGGGGGGCGGCAAGGTGTTCGCATTCCAGTTGTCTGTTTGCTTGAGTGATACCAAGTGGTGACAAGTGTTGCCGCTGTGTATATCGCGCCTGTTATTAAGCCCTCATAACCACTCTGGACGCACTGAATCTCGTCTGATAGTCTTCGAGCGGTTGAACGTTGGAAAGGTTAAGGTTGTGACTTACGGCACCATATAGATTTGTTGCTCGATACGTTGCATTATGTCCATGGTGAGGCTACCATCATGAAGCAGTCTCCTCGGGTGTCGATTTCATTTCGGGCACGTACTGAATCAGTCGACTGGCTTGCCTAGAGTCTCGTCAGCTCTAACGTGTGTTGCGTTTCCGCTGGCCGACAACCTCCTGAAAAGTGTTCATCTGGGCCTGTTTGTGAAGAAGCGGTATCGATGTAGCTCTTGACACACACACAAGCACATATGCTGGAGTGTGTGTGTTGCCACGCACGCTCTGGATTTGTCAGTGTTGACACAAACGTGCTGCAGCTGCGCGTACGTCATATTCAGATACGCCTCGTGTGGTGGCGTATCAGGACCAGGGGCAGTGTGTTTCTTAGCGGCCTCCATCCCAGCCATCAATTCAACCGTAATAAATGAAGATCCCATTTAATGCTGCACAGGCGAGAATATTCCAAGCGCTGGCATGCCATCTCGCTTGCACAATCTACCCCCCCCCCCCCCCCCCTATGCAGACCGAGTGACAAGGTAATGGCCGAACAAGCGTTAGCGTCAATGAGTAGTGACTCGGTGCCGAGACTGATACTGACACCATTAATCAACCGACATTTACTTGTGGCATAAAATTCGTATTCGCATATGCATAGATATTTTATGTTGCTTAATTGTCTACGGTTTCTCTATTTCGCATTCCAAGGACCATTTTTTTACATTCATGAAGGAAACCCGGACAACACGCAGGGATACAGACGTCCTCATCAATGTACTATCATAATCGTAATCGCCATCATTATTTATACTGCACGACGAAGGCCTCTCTGAGCGATCTACGATTCCCGCTGTCATCCACAAGCCAACCATTCACTGTGTAGATCAATGTATGTCATGTGATACCGTTCACGTCACACCATTCGCATGACCTGCCAGGCTCCATTTCTCTCCTTTAATGTAAACTGCAATTTCGGTAACCCTCGTTTTCTATTAACGTTAACCCTCACATGTAGTGTTGATTGCTATAGGATTTTCCGAGTGTTTACCCGACTTCATAAGCAAGCGTCTTGTTCTGCCATAGAGCAACTGACCCAATGTGCGACTGGAAGGCAAGCATAATGGCAGGATAAGCAGCCGCAGTAACGACCCCGTGCGGATGAGGAGTAGGTGCGGCAGAAACAATGCTATGTTTTCTCAGTCCGCTGCCGAACAATCAGATGCCTTTCCTCCCCAGATGGTGACTACGAAGAGGGGACTTTGTAGTCACGAGACTTCCTATACCCGGGACTTCGTGCCCGTGTGTGGGAAATAAAGCATATTATCACAACCGTAGAAGCCCACGAATACACGCAAAATTGTGCGCGACTGCCCGCTTGAGGCACTTTGCATGCATTCGCGTGTTATTTTTACTCTCCGAAAAACACTCTTATGTAACGCGTATTGAGCAACAGAAAGCTTTATCTGGAGTTTTTGATGTTGCTCTACAATTTTCGCATTCACATTTTTGATTTAATCATAACAATTCAGGAGTTGATTGATTAGGACTAATTATGTAATTAGAAGGAATGCAAAACATCCGAGTAAAAGAATGCAAAACATCCGAGTATCTGCAAACCACGACAAACAATATTACCTTGGTTCTGTCCACATGCGTGGCATTTACATATTTTTAAAACTTGATGCATGATTGTTGGAACACCCTGTATATGTATAAAGAGTCACGAGTGGTGCTAGGCACCCACAACTACAGAAGACGAGCGTGCGCCAAGAGAGACATTTGGGCGAACTTGTGCCCCGCATAACCAAAACCAAGTATTCCATAACAGCAACATGTGCGAGCGCGGACGGCGATCGACAAAACAGAGAGCATCACCTATGTGTGGGCAGTACTTAAAGGTTGTCAAGGAACACACGTAGAAGTATCGCGAGAGATAGCACAAGTTTCCCTGCTTGGTACGATAGGCCCATCGTTGGACCGAAGCTGGTATTTGTACAGACACACGCAATAACACTGGTCAATCAAAAGGCCCCTGGCAATATACAGTGTGTCCCCCCTATCATGCACCAATATTTAAAAATATGCGAATACAACGTAGCTGGACCGAACCAAAGTGATGTTTTTGCCGTCGCTTGAAGATACTGCGAATGTTTTTTTGCACTTCGGCTAATAACATATTTAGTCCTAATTTCTTAATATTACAATTTGGTTAAAGGCGTCCATGAGAAAATTCCAGAGCAACTTGAAAAACTCCCGATACAGCTTTCTCTTTCTGAATATGTGCTACATCAAAATGTTCTCCCGAGCGTGTGAGTTGATTATTGAAGAATAATGAATTAAGGCGGAACGCAAAAGACAATCCGAGAATCTCCAAGCGACGGCCAACAACCTTAACTTAGTTCGGTGCAGCTACGTGACATTTGCATGTTTTTATATCTTGGTGCATGGTAAGTAGGCGCACCCTGTATATATACGCATCATGGAAGAGGCACTGAAGGCGGAGTAATAGCTGACGGCTGAACTGCCATGTTCAGCCCATTTGTTTCAACATTCCAAGCTCGACCACCGAAGCCCGCTTTCGCACTGCAGTGAAAGCAACATCAACATAACCTCAGATTGCTCAATCATTTGTAGATCTCACGCCCTCACTTGATTCATGCGCACTTGAAGGAAATGTTTTTATTTTGGCTAATCCTTGTGGGGCTACCTGTACTTTAAAAAAAAAAAAATTTCTAGAGACTGCTGCTTCCAACAAAGCTGCTTTCCGTTGCTTCGAAGATAAACATTTATTTGGTGTGCAATGAAGACTTGCTACGTTTTTAACGAGTCATCACACAGCACGCTATGGCATTCTTAATATAGGGACACTGCAGGCACATTTCCGCCGTCGGCATCAGCGCGATAACCCATCATCATCATCATCATCATCATCATCATGCTGTTTTATGTCCACTGCAGGACGGAGGCCTCTCCCCGCCATCTCCAATTACCCCTGTCCTGCGCCAACCGATTCCAACTATAGCGCCCTCGAATTTCCTCATCTCATCGCTCCACCTAGTCTTCTGTCGTCCTCGATAGCGTTTTCCTTCTCTTGGTACCGATTCTGTAACCCTAATGGTCCAACGGTTATTTGCTCTCCGATCCAAACCGTTCTCGTTCTGTCTATTAACGTTATGCCTAGAACTCTTCGTTCCATCGCTCTTTGCCCGGTCCTTAACTTGTTCTCAAGCTTCTTTGTCAGTCTCCAACTCTCTGCCCAATATGTCAGCACTGGTAAAATGCGCAGATTCGTTTTCAATGATAATGGTATGCTTACAGCCAGGAGCTGACAATGTCTGCGGTACGCGATCCAACCCATTTTTATTCTTCTGTGAATTTCCTTCTCATGATCAGGGTTCCCTGTGATTAATTGACCTATAGGTAAGCTTACTCCTTCACAGACTCTAGAGACCGACTGGTGATGCTGAACTCTTGTTCCTTTGCCCGGCTATTAATCATTATCGTTGTCTTCTGCATATTAATATTCCACCCCACACTTACACTCTCTGTTAAGCTCCTCAATCATTTGTGGTGACTCGTCTGCATTGCTGCTGACTAGAACAATGTCATCGGCAAACCGAAGGTTTCCGAGATATTCGTCGTCGATCTTTACTCCTATGCCTTCCCAGTTTAATAGCTTGAATACTTCTTCTAAGCACGCAGTGAATAGCATTGGAGAGGTTGTGTCTACTTGTCTTATCCCTTTCTTTAAAGGTTTTCTTCTGGAGAATTAAGGTAGCTGTGGAAACCCTGCCGATACATTTTAAGATATTTACGTAAGCTTCATGTACTCCTTGCTTACGTAATGCCTCTATGACTGCTGGTATCTCGACCTTAATCAAATGCTTTTTGGTAATCTTATGAAAGCAATATAGAGAGGCTGATTATACTCTGCGTACTTGTCGATAACCTGATTAATGACATGGATGTGATCCATCGTACAGTATCCCTTCCTGAAGCCCGCCGGTTCCTTGGTTGACTAAAATCCAGTGTTGCTTTTATTCTGTTGGAGCTCATTTTGGTAAATATTTTGTATATTCATATGAAGTTCAAATTCCATAGCATCGTGGTCGCGCAGCGTATGCTGTGTGTGCGAGTGAAAGCACGTGAGTGTGGGCCGAGGATGGTGACTCAATCTCGCGCGCGCAAGGGACGAAGGCGGAGAGGACGCACACAGCCGCGCGCAGGGCACTGGAATTTAAGGGGGGGGGGGGGGTTCTATTCCGGTGGCGGCTGAGTATGCCGCGCCTGAGTGTGGTCGTGCGGGCCCTATGTTAAAGCGAGCTGTGATACGGACAGAGTAAGCACACCGAGGGCCTTTTTTGCTTCGTTCGCGCTGTGTTCTCGGCGCTTAGTTCGCGTTAAAATGAAAGACAGCACGAAGGACTATTCGCTCGCTCCAGCTGCCGCGCTTCCTTACTCTAGCGTTGTGATCGCGAGTGTCTGTGGTCGTCAAGTGAAGCGTGTTCACGTTTGGCATTGCGCGCGTGTTAACTTTCTTGTTAATCTTGTTAGTAAGCGAAGGTTTACATGTTTATACGACCGATAAAGCTACTATACTTACCTAGCATAGCTGTACAATGATTTTTTTTTATATCGCAATCGTTGCGTCGCTTTTCAGGTGAAACTGCAACATTCGACAGCATTGCCAGAGTGCTCTGAGCTAATCGGAAATATCACTAACACAGTTAAAAAGGAACATACATTAGTGCTATCACGTAATGTATGCAATATAAATTGAAATTCACTTCTATGATACATTTATGTCACCCGTGATGAAATTAGTTGCACTTGACAACAAGATGTCACGTGCCCTAAGCTCTCAGTATTTCACTGGAAAGGTGTGTTCGAATAGGGGGTCTTCGACTAGCGAAATGTTTAAGCCGAATAAGAATATTTGTAAAAAGAAACCCCCCCCCCCAATAGTGAATCGATTAGACAAAATTTTCTAATTCTCAATAAAGTGCTATTTAAAACTGGCGATGAGTTCGCTTGGGAAAAAAAGGATTGTGTACAAAAAACAACACAAATCTCTTCTAGCATGTACTACTGGGTGTCAATTCAACCGATAACAGCTTCACATGAGAACAGATTCCCTGATAATTACAAGAAAGAAAAGGCAAGGTGGTAATTTTCATCAAAAAATTTTAATTAATTGCCATAATTAAAGTTTAGAAGAGCGCACGCAGACGTTGTAAAACTGGCAGTATCAATAATGGCAAAATAAACTCATCCAGAAAAAGTTCTTTGGGCTAGCAGAAAGCGAAATATTATTATTCAAATATTATAAATAAGTCAGCAAAGGTGATCTGCTCCGCACATTTGATCAGAAAGTGTCTGCGTGCAACCACCGCAGCTCTCCTGCACGGCACTTGAAACGATCACCACTTCGGTGATCGTTTCTCAAACAAGGTTCCAAGTTATGTACGTGTGCAAAATTTTGCATGTCGTCACACCGACGCTAAGTGCGTTCTTATCAGTAGTACCAAAAGACAATTATGGTGGTTCGCGGGAAGACAGGACGTGTCCTAAATCGATACTTGAATTAATAAAATTATCCTTCTATACCCATGTCTTCCAACAAGATAAATACACATAATTGAAGGTATTGTGAAAGAAAGATAACGAAAAATCAAAATACAAGAAAGAAAAGGAAATCGCTCGTTATGGCGCAGCTACAGGTTGCCACTTGCGAGATGAAATGAGTCTGTCCAGCTCGTCAACACTAAAGCGATGACGTCAAGGGTGATTATATTCGTAAACTCATAACAATACAAGTGCCACTATTCACGTAATGTGACCGTATGGCGCGTAGTTGTGTGGATCACTGTCTACACACCCATCGAGCATGCTCAGCCATACTTTGGTGTTGGTTCCAATCGTTAACGACACTTCGCGATGAGTCGTCAATGTATCGCGTTTCACAGAAGTCGAATGTTTCATAGCGTCACGAGAAAAAGCAAGAAACTATGCACACTGTCAAAGCGGCATAATGTGGGCGACCCTGAAAAGCAATGTACACACCATAGCCAAAGTAATCACATCACAACGTTAAAAATCAGTGCGTTCATAGTGGAAGAAAAAACTAAGTAAACACAAATATCCACGTCGACTGGATGACTGCAATTGGAGAAATAATTCAAAGCAAAGCAGCAACGACATTGCCAACCGCAGTTGCCGACCACATCGATAAACAGAGGGCATCTTGTACCATTGTAAAACTGTCACTGCTCGGGCAGACTGCGCGGAAATAGTCATCTCTTGTTGACCCAGACGTCACTTTCGTTACCGCGTGCTGAGTGACGTACAGGCTCAACATAGTTAATGTCATCTTCTCTATCCGGGAGACGGCGCTCCGTATTTCTGGACCATTGCAGTCTGCACGGCCGAAATCAACTCGAACTTCCCGAAGTGAACACTCTTGCCACCGACGGTGAAGCTCCCCGCCACGGCGTCTTCTCCCAAATCGTCAAAGACAACGCATTTGTCATCTCCGTAAGCCTTGAGCATCTCCGTCACCTGTAATTAAGTATGCATCGTTATGCCAATTCACAAATGTGGTCCACTAGTTTCACTACAGGATGGCTGGTGCAAATACCGGCAGTTGTTTAGCAGGGTAGACATGGCAAGAAGTGAATGTGGCTATTACTTATTTTGTTTACGATAACACATGGCGAAGCCATTGACGTGAGCCGAAAGATATGCTAATAGACAGAATCTTGTACAATAGGAACGGGGCTGACAAGCCTTGCAGAAGAATTTCTCAGCTGATTACAATTGATCGTCAACGTAAAGTGAAGTTGCACTCATTCGCAAAGTACACGTTTAGCGAAAATGCTCAATCAGGCTCACATTCAACAGAATCATGGACAGTATGACTCAGTAGGACTCAAAATTCTGCAGCGTTAGACCAGGTCTGGCACCACACGAAATTAAGAGCACCAGAATGAAGAACTCAATGACCGGGGATACTAAGCCAGATAACAGCAGGCCCCTTAGTCGGCAGACCTAGCAAACTCTTAAATTAAGGGTTGGCAAGCTCCTTCAAATTCACGTGTTTACCGATTCATGCTCGTTCAAACTCAGTCTCGCACCTGCGCCGGTAAATGTAATCCATAGTGAACAAATCTCGAAGTAGAGAAAATTGACTGACTTATTCAGAAAGCACATCATATGGTAATGGATCAAGCAGGCTCACACTAACCAGAGTCATACACAGTTGGCTGACTCTCAAACTCCCCGAAGTCAGTATCAACCTGGTTTCCCTATGATCTAAATTCCCTAATGTCCGACTTCGCTAAACGCATTCACACTCGCTTAGATCACTCAGGCAAGTTCACGCGGCCTAACTGAATCCCATGCTCACGCTGACATTAATTCCCGCGCAATCTCAGATCGCTAACTCAGACTCCGATACTCAGACTCCCGGAATATTGGGCTCTACCCTGCTCGTTCATGGGAACGATCATACTGACTCGATTTCGCGTGCACCCAGGCTCGCACTTGTTCTCGTCGATTCAAAAACCGTATGAATCGCAAATAATTCCTACTTATGGACTTCTACTCAAACGTGAAACTGATTCAACTATCCACTCTTCACTCCGATTGACCACCAAACCTAGGTGGACATACTTTAACTGAGATTCATACTCCCACATACTCGGACTCATTGGACCCAGACTCATACTTAATTCGTCTCCCTGTGTCTTTCTGCGACTTGGAGTTACTCAAATTTTGACGTCTTTCGACTGGCTCTAAATCAGGCTCACACGTTTGCGAACTAACCTGAAATCAATTCTATCGGATATATTTAAGCGAACTCAGATTCACTGAGATTCATGATTTCGCTCAGAATAATGGGTAGCTACGGGTCATGCGCATGCTCATTGCTGCTTCCGCTAACAAAGTACATCCTGCATTATGGCACCCTGCTTAGCAGTACAATTAGAAGAGGGAGATACTCATTCATGGGCCGCGATTGAGACTATGGTTGATTAATCAACAGTTTAGTCGATGAAGCTGCCATGTTTGAACTCGAGAGACCTTCACCTTCTACCGTCTTCTGGCCACCCCTTCGCAATTGTTGACGACGTTCTACTAAATGCACAAAAGCGGTTTTCCGCATTCTGGTTGAATTATTTTATTCTTCGGTCACACAATACTTTTCCCCGAAAGTACAAACGGCGCGTTATTACTGGCTTATTTAAAATGTTGGTATTGTAACCTAATGGCTGAAAGGCAGTGCCTAAAGTGAACGCGTGCGCGTATTCCGATGAAGTGATACCCGCTTTCACGGAATTTTCGCACCAAGTGATAGCTCTGAAAGCTCGAATACTGTGCCTTGTCCCGTGATCGAGGTTTTTCTATCGCAATCTGTGCACAATATTGTTTTCAGTGCAAATAAAGTATTTCTGATCCTTCCACTGCATTTGAAACACTCGACTCGTCAGAACATGCAGGAAAGGGGTAATCCACGGACATGCATAAGGAGCAAGAATGCTCTAACATAGCACGACGGTCTGCCCACATGTAGTGCTAAAGTTATACTAACTTGCAGTAGAGATGGAAAATTTTTGTGACACTTGAAGGCGTAAGAAAAAAAATAAAAAGCGGTTTCTCAAGAACTTTTGGAAACACTAGCTGGAAAAGTTTCTAGCATTTCCTAGCGCACAGAATTAAAAACGAAACAGGAAATGTGGGTGCATGCAAAGGCATGCTCCTAAAACGTATAAAAATATGTTGACATTCCCCTAATCTAATGGCATCGATCTCATTAGGTAGCGTGCGAGGGTTTATTCGGCTTGTGCCATGTGCCGGCTCTCTTAAGATCGCGTGTTAGGTGACGATATCAGGCATTAAAAGAATGTTCCACATCAGCCTACCTTTGCTCTGAGTGGTAGTGGCTAGCACTCCTAGGGATATATCTAGAAAACGTAAACACCCAAGTTAGCGGACGAATTCATAGCCGTAGGCGTAGCACAATTGGTAGTGCAAAAGATGCTTAATACGGTGGTTGTGGGTTTGGCTCCCAGCGGCGACAAGTTACCGTTTCTTCCACTTTCGTTTCCATTTTCTTCGTGATTTGCTACACTGGAATTTAAACCATAGTTACTTTCCTCGATTCTTTCCTTGGCTTCATTGTCCTTTGGCTTTATGCGGTCATGATTAATAAAATCAAGCCCCTCGGTTCCCTTTCTTCTCTATTTTAGGATCGTGAGCTTCCCCCACAACATAGCCACAAAATTGTTACAGGGGAAACGAGGTGTTCCCAGTTTTTCCTCATGAACGCATGCACTGCCCACTAACAATTTGCGTACGCATCAGCCCTGACTAGCTTTCTCGTAAAAAACTAAAATTCGCTTCAGCAGGCGCGATATGTTCATTAGTAATCAGGAGTGCAGCGACACGCATGCAAAAAGAAAAATTGACGGTCACTTCAGTATCCTTAGGTGATTTGAATGCTATCGCATTCAAATGCGAAAGAAAGGTAGATTTGAATGCTTTCGCATTCAAACCTGCCTTAATGCACTTTAATCCCCCTTTATCCACTTTATTCACCTTCTTTCACTTTACCTTAGATCACCTGAATCTAACTTGTTCTAACCTTAATTCACTTTAAATCACTTCTCTTTAATTTCCATTAGTTACCCATAATTACTACTAATTACCTTGTTATACCGTTCTTCTCTATTAGTACTGAGGTCATGCAAGACGCTGGTGACGTCACCTCATCGCGGCTGGACTAAACGTTTGGCCTAGTGCGTGCACAACGACGCACGCACTAGGCCCAACGTTTAGTCAACCGGACTCGTGGAGCCGCCTTGGCGTCGGGGAAGCGTGCACGTCTCGTAACTTGGAGGCCTGGGTTCGATTTCCACCCAGTTTAAAATTTACCAGACTTTCTTTCCAAAGCCATTAAATTCTTTTGTATGCAGGAACTACCCGGACAAATGTTACCTCGATTCTAGCATTTCTGACGAGTTTTTACTTTTTGCGCCGTCGGCCCTTTTTGGGAACATCGCTTCAAAACACCGGATTTTCAGCCTCATGTGACACAAAATGCTTTCGCAAATATAAATGGAAGTGCAGTGTATAGTTCATAACTTACGCTATTTAGTGCTGATCACGCATGCATACAGGTTTAGTAGCTAATCCGTGAAAAATATCCCTGAATCTGTGAGGGACCTCTTTATTCGTATTGCAGATGGGCAGTAATCAAGAACTGCGCTACCTAAAGGCATTGTCCATGCAATACGAGAACTTGTGTTTCCCCTTCTACGCGAATATTACACAATGCCTGCGCGCCACAATATACAGGTGACGGCCGGCGGTGATAATCCAACCAATCAACTTAAATCAATCCACCCTCCATCCTGTGAGCTAACCAGACAGCGAGCTAACCATGCATGCAAGAGAGCGCCTCCTCGACAGCGCGTACATACATACATATATGCATCCATAAGTACATGTGTGGTATAATGCAGGTATGTATGTATGTATGTATGTATGTATGTATGTATGTATGTATGTATGTATGTATGTATGTATGTATGTATGTATGTATGTATGTATGTATGTACAGAGCAGCTCTGTATTTGGGGGTAACTGCTCTCAAGAAAAGCGATACTGCGCACTGGCACACACTAGGCAGAACAGCGAGACAGTGCCACCGCCAACCACGGCATCTAAAAACGCGGCAAAGCCCTCGCCTGGCTTCACACAGTAGTCGGTTGCTCGACAGTACGAACACTGAGCAGATGAAATCCTGCCTCTGACAAGCTCAAAAATAATCGAAAGGACCAAAGAAGCCTGTACGCTTTAAATGAACTGACACGTAATCGGTCATCGCTTTGTTGGTAAACGAACATACACCGGCTCGAAATATTCATTGTCGGTCATCAGGCCAAAATGTAAATTTTAGGTCTTTGAAAATTATCAATAGGCGAGCTTTACGCCGAAAGTGTTGAGCCCGTAGCGAACAACCATGATTCACATAGAAAGCGAAATTGGCGCTTTTCTGTGCTTATTGCGCAAGTCGCCTGCATTCGGAATGGGGAGGCCCAAAGGAGCACAACTACCACGCGGCCACGCCCGTCTAGATGGCCGAGCGGATGTTGGGCTACCGTAAGGCATCTATAATGGTAACGTTTTTTGACACTCTGCACCATGTGGTATCTTATTTCAAAGCTGAAGTACCTTGTATGACAGCGTCGATCCCGTGTCGTACGCAAAGAAGGTCAACAAATTGCCATTGCGAACGAAACGCCAAAAGTGCGTGTGCGTTGTGTTGTCGAAGTAATAGGAGGTCCCTCCTTTTTCCTCTACCGGGTACCTGTTCCTGCTGGTCTTGGTCGTGAACTGCAAATAAGGTTGCCAAGCAGACAAGAAAAAACGAGCATTCAGTTAGTTTGCAGACATAGTGCAGACAATTGTGTGGATTTTGGGATCTCAGCTGATAGGCAGCCCCTCGGTTAGGTAGGTCAGTGCAAATTATTTCGAATGTTTGCGCAATAATCTGGAATATACTTTTAACACACTAACATACCGGTCGAGCTATGTCATTGACCGACTAGCCGAATGAAGTACTGATAGCCTAATCGAAGCGACCAACTGACCGACTGACGCAGAGGCTAGCGTATACGAAGTGATGCAGTGTTGCCATTTATATTGTCCTCGCTCAGCAGCCAAGCGCCAGTGCCACGATGCTACCACGGCTGTTTCAGATATCAAACATAACGGCGAGATAAACATGATCATATTCTACTATACTGAGCCGTTCGAACGTAATTCATATGGTTTCATACCTAAAGAAGCATAAAACAGTGCCCTTCTATCTATCTCCGTATCATGATTATCTGATTGCTTAGGTAACCACGAACAATTTGTTGAGGTAAAAGCGAAACAACTAGTCGCCTACCAGTGGCATCAGGGTGATACCAAGAAAGTTTAGTTGAACTTTTATGTTTCTTCTGCGTTAATATTTTAAATTAAGTTGATCCTAACATTTACAACTTCGCGTGAGACTACAGATAAATCTGCTAAGTTTGGCACTATCTTCTATCACAGCGACCACATTGATTTACACAATCTAAATTCGATTCTAAACGGTTAATTATTGGGGTGTGCTACTAAATACCAAAAGAAACTGTTCTACAAGAAAGAAACACTTACTAATACTTAAAACAATAGGGCCATAACGTGTACAGGGAGTTATAAGTTACACATGAGACTGAGTATTATGACTAACATTTCTTGAAACATGCACATTGATAATATTTGCGCTTAAGCCTTCAGTAAACGTTGTCTTCTTCGTCAAAAGACAGTTTTAGCTTAGCGTTACCGCAAATGCGGGGTTAAGGCAAATAGCGTTACGTTCCGAAAACGAAATTTGCCGACAGCGAGTTTTGGTATAGCGTGATAGCGCAGTTTACGCGCAGGACGCTGTTATATTACACTTTGGATTTATCATGCAAAGTGCACTAAGCGATTATATCTAATCGTTAAGCTTTGCGTGTGTGCCCGAAAAGAGGGAGAAGCAGCGCAATGAAAGCCGGGAGCCCGTGGCACAGTGTACTTTCCACGTCTGCCGATCCGCGGCGACATCAGTACAAGCAGCACAAGCTGTCGACAATGGCCCCCGAGGTTTGACAATCTCAGAGGCAATGTGTCAACGTGCCTATCTCCAAACTTCGTCGATAAATAGCACTATCACACCGGATGTTTCCCTCGAAAGGCCCCGACGCGCACGAAAGGAGAAACGATCTCGAAAACTCCACCTGGTTATTCACAGTAGTCTTTCGTTGAAGAGGCCTGATACTAACCGAAAACTGTTTACACAGTTTTGGCATCGAACGAAGGGAATTCTACAAAATCATTGCCAAATTGAGTTCGAATGGCGTGGTCGGTGTACCTAAACTACGTTAAACCACGCAGAGACTGTAACGTTCAATGTCTGTCATCTAGCGTTATGCGCACGCTCATTTCGATCCTGCTATTCCGCTAAGCCCGCTATCAGGCTAAACGCGCTCAGCTAAAGCTGTCTAATAACTGCTGCAATAAGCTGCTGCGCTTGTTGTTTTTTTTTTGTTCTTGTTTTTTTTCGTTTTTTCTGAACAACTTCCCACCCCAGCTTGGGATAAATAGCGTTCCAGAAGTGCTTCCAAAACGCAGAAATCCATGTTGGCTAGAGTTTTTCGGGGTGTTCATAAATAGCAACCTAACTAGATATTCTCATTTCTAATTGCCAACTTCTGGACATCCTCAATATTAGCCTGCCCATGCTACGACTCCAAACTTCATGCGTAGAAAACATTAAATGCATTCATTTTTTTCTAGAACTGCTAGTGATTTAACTTTATTTCCGCTTGCACCAAAGGTTATTAGAGTGGCATTTCTTTATATACATGCTTTGGTTTCATTGTTTGTACCATGCCCGGACCTAGAGAATATTATTCGTATGTTTTTCTATAAAGGAAAATACATCTATATGTAGGCACCAAGACTGGGCTCACTTATTCTCATTATTATGGTGTATTCGGTTGGCCGCTCTGGTCCTCTGGCTCATAGTAGGCAGATCCGCGCGCAGGGCTCAATCTGAGCCGGAGACGCAGTGTACACCAACCGAATGCACAAGCGATCTCGGAGCAGCGCGACGGTGGCGCCACTGCTCAGGAAACGCGGGAAGCCGCCGTGTGAAATTCGTGGGCGTCGTTGACAAATGGCGTCGACGCATGTGCTAGCTTCAAGCACGTCGGTTGCGAGCTGCTCTAAAAGTATCACTGATGATTCTTCCGCCCTTAGTAGCCGCCTTCGTTTGGACATGGTGCAGTTATGCCTTGGTGGGTGTAAATTGACCGCGCTGACACACTACAACGCCACGAACACAATCCAACAAACCCTCACGACACTCCAAAACTCCCGTCGGCGAAAATGAGCGCTGGCGCTGTCACCTGTCGGCAACCGCGGCAAACCATGGCGGTTAGTGTCACGTGACACTCCTCTCGGCCAGAGCGCGCCAACGCTCTCACTTCGAGGTCAGAGCGTTTGGAGCGGGTGGCTGACGCTCCGAAAGAACAATCCGAACGTAGTCTGAGCGCTCGACTTCTACCACCCGAACACGTGGACACTTTTCAGAGCCCTCTAGAGAGCTCGAAAACGACCATCCGCCTACACCATTAGAGTGCAGGCAGAGTTGTATGAAGAGGTACCACTAGTCAGCAAAATTCAATAATGATGCTGGAATTGCTCCTTACATGGCTGTTTAAATGTACTATATAATCTTTTCAATTAGTATAGGTTGAATAAATGTTATTGGATTATAATTATAGCTTGGTTGTTCGTGGCACAAATCTTCTTTTTCTTTTAGGGCTTAGGCATTTCTGCTTCTACAGAACCTTGTTCCAGCTTAAAAAATCGTTAGAATTTATTGTTTAGTGTTCGGGGTGAATTTGAGCAAGCAGCACGTACAGTCGAACCTCTATATAACGATGTTATACTGGCAGCTAAAAACTTCGTTAACTCGCGAATTTCGTTAATTCGAGGTTCTAAAGTTTCAGCGTTAGAACAACTTTACAGTTTTCCACAGCACTCCGGATGGATGATATCTTGTTAGTAGGCACTTATAAATAAATGCAATAAAGTCGGGCCATAATATCGCGGTTATAAGCGCTAACGCGAGCGGTGCAGATCGTACGTAACGATCGTACGTGGCTCACGGCGTCCGAGATATGCGTGTGTTGCGCCGCGCGGCGCTATAAATCTTGGACGCCATAGGTGACCGCGCTTAGTGCCGCAGCCGGCGCCCAAAAATAAAGCAAAAATGTGAAAAGATACGGATGTCGGTCCTGAGCTAAAAGAAAGAAAGTCAGTTTCGCCAGAAATTTGAAGCTTTCATGGTGATAGCAAAGAGACTACACGAAGTAAGGTTCGTAGTTTTATCGGTACCACGTGCGCTCAGGCAAACATTAGCTGATCTCACTCAATGACCCCGAACTCGCATCACAATGCGACCGAGGCCTTCGTACCTTGTCTCGGCAACGAGATTACGCAACCGCCAACGCTAGGACGCGCGGGAAAATAAAAGGCGCGCTAAGGCGCCATATATTTCAGCTTGCTGCGGGAAGACTACCTCCAAGACTGATTCGGCGCGTGGACCGCGCATGGACGCTCGCGAGGAGAAGGCAGATAATCGTGCGTTCCTGCTCCTCCTGCCCCCCCACCCCCTTCCTCAGCACGTGCTTGATTACATTACAGTGCGTTCACACCCTCGAGCTCTTTTTTTTTTTGCGCAGAAGGACTCGTGAACTCTGGTGTTTCTCCGAGTTTTATATCTACGAGACAAACGGCGCAGCGGCGCATGTTTGCTGTCTACGGCGTCACGGCGCGCACGCTTTGACAGCGGTTGTGCCGCTCTAGCTTTTCATGCAGAGGGACGCTTGAAACTTTCGCCTCGGCCGACATAGTCCTTTACTATAGGTTTCCTTACCATACAGGCTCCAAGTACATGGTTCAAGTGGCCGAAAAATTCGGTAAATCAAAACTGTGTCGCGAAGTTACTTCGTTAAATCGGGGAAAAAAATTAATGCACTGTTTTCAATGAAAGTATGACACGGAAATGCAGAAAGTTACTTACATCGCGAACTTAATTAAATGGAGGTTCGTTATATTCAGGTTTGACTGTATTCGTGTGTGTTTTATGAACACTGCGGCGAGGCTCACCCTTAGCCGGCTGAATCGTTGCACGTCCTCCACCTGGCGGATAGGGTGGACAAAATCGATGTTATCTACGCTGTTGCTCGCGTAGTTGATGGCCGAGGTGACGGAGAAGCAGAGCTTCTGGCGCTGAAGCACCTGCTTCCAGTGCGGGAAGTCCTTCAGAATGTCCAACTTAAAGAGAGAAGGTAACAGGACGCGAGGTCATCGACTTCGACTCCAGCAAGGGCGATGGTCGTGCAAAGAAGTTCAGAACATTTCATCCATTTGCAGTGCTGCCGAAACTCGTATAACTTTGTCAGACACTACTGAAGTCTCCGTTGATGGGGCTAATTATGATAATAAATTCTATTGGCATCATCTTTGAAAAAGTGCGATGACAAATAGTCATACACCGCGCTGAAGCTAATCAGATGTTACTACATCTATCGCAGTCTAACGCTTTTTCAATCTTCCCTTGATTTTGTCTTTCTTCAGTAAAACATGTAAATACAGTGTGTCCGTAAAGCCATGGTGAACGTTTGACAGATCACAGGAAAACAAGAAAATAAGATAGAAATGTGAAATTTTCGCAAAATAAAAGGAAAGCCCTTCAAGCTTCCGCAGTATTATGTACAAGGGTGTGCGCGCAAAGTTGATGACACAGCACAAGAATTCCGCTGCACAGGTGATGACGCTGCACCACGAACATGTAGGGTTATGTGAAGCAACGTGTGTAGAGTGAACGTATGATGGAAATTATACGTGTAAAACAGCGAATCACAGACGTGATTAACTCTGTTACACCAGACGTCCTGAACGGGGTGTAGGAAGAACTTGAATATCGTTTAGATGTGTGTAGGGAAACAAATGGAAGCAACATCCCACTGTACTGAAAAGGTATGAAACGTGGAAAGTTTTCCTTTTATTTCAGGAATATTTCACATTTCTATCCTGTTTCGTTGATCTGATGTGCCCGGTAATAAGTGCACCATGACTTTACAGACACACTGTATAAAAGGGGTTGAAAATTAAGCTTTATGGCTTCTTAAAATTAGGCAATGGGAGGCACGCGAACACACTTGTGCAAATACGTTCTGTGGCCAGGGGGACACAAAGTGAGATCATATCGATAGCTGTCAGCAGCCAAATTAACTAAAATTGAATAATTAACTCTTTGTTGACTGCAGTAGGTGGGTATGTGTTGAAAAGTTAAGAGCCAGTCGTGTTTGTAAACCCCATCGGTTGGAAGAATTCTTCTAGCGTGTCTGTGCTCCGAGATATCGGACTGCAAATTTCAATTGTAGTTCATGTAGTAATCATTCTAATCATTGGTCATTGTAGTAATCATGCGAAAGACAATTGGAAATTGGAATAGGATATCTCGGAGCACAGACACGCTAGAAGAATTCTTCCAACTGATAACATGTGTAAGAACACGACTGCCTCTAAGTTTTCAACACATACCCACCTACTGCAGTCAACAAAAAGTCAATTGTTCAATTTTAGTTAATTAGGCTGCGGACAGCAATAATTGTCATCTCACTTTGTGTTCCCCTGGCCACATAACTTATTTGCACAGGTCTTCGTGTGCCTCCCAGTGCCTAATTTTATCAAAATCATAAAACATCATTTTGAAAACCGGGTAAATTGTATAGGAAATTATGCCTGTAACGACCCCAGCTATATCAGTATGTTTCGTCTTCTTTTCCACCAATACTCTGAACGATCTTGCTTATCTCGACTGCTGACCAGTTAATTCTTCATTCCTCTTTGAAACCAGTAGCTTCTCTTGGTGGTCATTTTCTATGGTTCTTTCTGGGCGGTAATCTTGGCATTTCTTTACAATGCGCTAAGCCGTCTTGGCCCTTTAGCTGCTTGATCCTGTTGCAAATATTTCCTCCGGTAATATTTGTTTTTTCTAAAGAGAGTTAATTTTCAAAGTGTCTGTCGATATGCATTGGTGTTCCAGTTATTTTAGTGCCTTAATGCATAAAACGACGGCTTCTTAAGGTAACTGGAATGCCAATCCGTTTCGACGGACACATTGAAAATTAGTATCTTGGAATTAGTGATGTACAGAGAATCCGTTCCAGGTGGATACGCCGTGCGAACTCCGTATATATAATTCATAGATTGAAATATGTGGCATAAAGTAAATAATTAAAAGGTAATTTAGCGTAACTAGGTTCATTATTGGATTGAACATTTTGATTTCTTGTAAATGGAGAAGAGCCGCTTCACCACGCAATTTAGATCGGGCGTCAGAATTGTGCTATCTGCCATGGGCAATCTTTAAAAAAGTATTGGTGCAGTTAAAAAAAGAAAACCCTGTAGTAGGGGTGGGCCAACTGAAGTTTGGGGGTCGGTCAACTTGAAATTTGGGAGTCATTCAAATTAAAAAATTGGGGGTGGGCCAGCTAGAAATTTGGGGGTAAGTCAACTTGAAATTTGGGGGTGGGCCAACTGAAATCTGGGAATAAGCTTACGCATACTTAGAAAATTCCAGTGGAGTTTCTGCATGCATTCTTTTTTCTCAAGAAAGATCGGTTGGTGAAGAATTCGAAAGCCCTGATCGCCGCATGTTTGGAAAGTAGCTAAGCAATTACAGCAGTGTCTACCAGGGCGCTGTATTAAAGAACGACGAAGCACAGAAGAATGGCACTACGGCTAAGCCACTATACGATAAGTATCCATAATTTATACTGCTGCACAAGCACGACGTATCGGGCCGCAGTCTGGCAGGCAAAAAAAAAGACATTAAGAAGTTCTTGCTTCCGTTTACGACACAGGTTAAAAACTCAATATGTTCAATACGATCGTACAGCCTTCCCCTACGGCACCTGTCATGTTCCCTGTGCTGCTTGAGTACTATGTGAGTAAACAAATGAATATAAATACATTTCTTTGATAGCCAATAAATCGAACAAAATATTGCATGCATCCATAAAAAGGAAATAATCAATCAATCCAGATGTCAATGTAGCATTCGAGCGCTTAATAAAGTAGTAAAAAAAAAGCTGTTTTTTTTTTCATCACCATTCCTCGGGTGCCTGGACCGGCTGGCATGATGGGGTTAGGCGGAGAAGCGGCCATGTAGGGAACGACGTTGCCCGACGCTCGGCTCAGGATGATGTTGCTCTCGTCGGTGCTATTGCTCGTGCTTATCCCCACCAAGTCGGCATCCCTGCACATGGGGCCAACAGGATGCTGAGTGATGCCAAGAGCGCCGGGGCTAAACAAAACGTGGCAGTTTTGTGCGAAGAGTGGGGCACTGACCGCGACACCAAGGCTTTGCTTTGCGATCGAACTCCCCGGACGGCATTCCTCATCACACCAGCGTGCTTATCACGCGAGCGTATGGCAACGCTGGCGCGATGAGGATCGCCGCCACTGGCATCGGAGGCGTCACACACCTCAATGACGCATGAGATGAAGCAGACGTGAAATCGTTCGGGCTAGTCGATGCCACTTGAATGTTAGATAGCGTAACCTTGACATTTACCCTCCATTCCGCCCGGATCAGCTCACAGACGCAATACCTCAGAAGGAATGCTGGCGTGCTTATAGTCAGCGCGAGGACAACGCTCGTGCCCGCACCACCGTCGCGTATCCGCGCCTTGGAGGATACAAGCTACCTACAGATTCACTATGCAAGAAAGGTGAGGCGTGCAGACAGGACACAAGAGAAGTGGACAATACGAACGCCGTCCACTTCTCTTATCTTGTGTCCTGTCTGCACGCCTCACCTTTTTTGCGTAATGAATCCTTACCAACTAGCTCACCTTTCTGTCGTTCTACCTATAGAGTTAGGCACTTCACCTCCTAGACGAATGCCCATAGTAACTCATTGGTTGTGCTCACTGGGAAACATGTGGCACGCCAAAATAAAAATGCTACCAGGAAAAGGAGGCATTAGGAGATAACCTTAGATTGCAATAAGGTGGGCCGCGCAGGATCTGGGGCCCTTAAGCGGCAGCGACGGACTCAAAGCTGGAACCAGGCCGCCGACCCCTGGGTTGGGGGCCACCACGTCCGAAGTGTAACTCGAGTACTCTGGTGCGTTTGTACGTGTTCTCTTGGTTTTCGGAGAGCAGTGCGTTTGCAACTGCATTTTTAAATATCACTGACAAAAGTATAAGGATCGGTCCCAAGTGCACTGCCTCTTAGATCTGCGCGCATTCTATAATAATTGTGAATACACACCTGACACAACATACTAGGTGACAACCTAGGTATTCTGCTCGAACTGCGCCCACAGAAACGCAATGTGCGTGCCCTCTGCAGCTGCGCAACATAGTGCCCGTGAGACGCCGATGTTAAACTCTCCTCCGCCATGACGCGACAGTATTAAACAAACGTAATAAGCCAACATACAGAGGTAAATTAGGTATAAGAACAGTGTACTTGCCATTGAATTATTAAGTAGAAACAAGGCGCGGAGGGGTAGGAGGGGGGCACGTATACCTACCCTTTTATTACATTGCCTCCATGATCAGCGTGCTTAATGTTCCCTTAATATTAACAACGAAGGCTGCGAGTGTCCTGTATGAGGACAGCGCAGGATGAGAAATAGCTGTGTATGGTTGTAGAGAGTGAGGTAGAGGGGTACTTTCCGCACTGAGCACCACTAGAAAGGAAGTCTACCGGAAGGCAAAGCAATGCGCAATAATTGGAGAGATTTATCGGATGTGATGTTCGGAATCGATTTTCATATTATCCGTGCTGGTGTTCTAATACTGAGAAAATGCATAACGAAACAAAGGAAACAAAGGCAAAAGAAATCACAGGTTCTCCCGAAAGGCAAAGCATGTTTTGCGATGGCAAATTTGTAGAGAGATATACGAAGTAAAGATAGTAGATTTATCGGCCCTATGAACACCTAAACATTCGCTTACTAACTAAATTAACATGCAGGGTGTCATGCCCGCTCAGGCAAACATACACATCACACCCGATGAGCGTGCACACTCACTGTCAGAACGCTGGCCTGATGAAGAGTGGCAGCTGCAGCGAGGGAATTGACCTTCGTGCTGCCTCTTGTTTCAACACGGACTAAGCGGAGAGAACACAGCGCACACACAGTTATCAGTCCTCGGCGCACATAAACTCTGTACTGATCACAGGCCGCATAAAAATAGGGCCCGCACAGCCGTGCACAGCCGCACCATATGCAGAAGCAGTTGAAGTACTCCCCCTCCCCCCCTCCTCCCCCGGTACCTTGCGCGTGGTGGAAAACCATCTGCGTCGTACTTGCCTTCCTCCCTCATGCGCGCGAGATGAAGCCACTATGTTCGGTTCACATTCGCGCGCCCTGACTCGCACCCACAGAATAACGCGCGCGGGTACGGTGTTATTGCACTTAAACTTTCTGTGGAATATCCCAGTGACGACAACGGCGACGACGAGGTCGGAAATGCGCCTGAACTGTGAATATAGTTGCTAACGCTGTAATAACTATTACATGAGATGCCGAGATTATAAATAAAATGAAACAGTTGGAGAAAAAAACCTACCGCATGTGGGGCGCGAAGTCCCATATTCCGAACTATGCTTGAGATGCTATAATCTTGAGCTACAGAGGGAGCTGTCCTCGCATAGGGTCTCTTGATTATCTTGTGCCCTTGGCGTGTTGAGCAGAACCACTCATGACTGTGGCAACACATATGCGACATCCTTTCAGCTGCAAGCGTGACGCAGTGCGAGTATTTGGAATCGTACTGGTAGCCAATATACCCTCTTATGTTGCCCCGAGCTATCGAAGGTGACGAATGCGAGACCCTCGCTGTCAAATAAGCGAGAAAAATAGCACGATTTCGTGTAATGCGAGACACATGACCAAAAGCGAATATGACACATTGTGTCCCATCTTTCGTGCTACAGTACGTCACGCTCAATCAAAGCGACAAGTCTAGCTTTTTCATCTTATGTAATGCTAAAACAAAAACGCAGGGAACCGAGCCCCGTCGACATCTACTGCTTCGGCGGACATGGAATGCAAAAGCACCTTTGCACAAAGCTTTCGCTACCCGTTCTAAAAGCCTTGATGCATTGGGCGTATGTTGATGTGAAGAAATCTGTTTTCTGTAATAATTATTTTTCTGATCATTCGTGGCAATGAGCAGCCATAGTAATTGCGAAGCCGCTGCAAGATACGCCCCATTTACGAAGGCCAAGCAGGATGAAACAGGCTTTAAATGCATTTTCGCGAAATTAGCGTCGAGCTCGCAAAAGCGAATTATTCTGCCTTCCACTACCACATTTTATAGCATTACCTTTGCTCATGCAGGCTATGGGCAATAATGAATAAGTGTATTCTTTAATTATTTGTCCGCTTTATCGGTGATCTGTAGGTCTTAAGGACAGTGTTAATCGGATACGAAAACTACACCCGTGATAACTACGGTTGAGCGAAAGCCATATTTAACGCTTTGAATAAGAATACGTTGCACGGGCGCACGCCTGGAACCAGTAACAACGGGATGACATCACGCAGAAACGACCAGTTGCCCCTTGAAACATAGTGGAAAGCCAGCTAGCCCAATTGGCCGCCGTTTTTGAATAGAAACCTGATAGCTCTGTTCCGAACATACCAGTCGAGAACATGAGGAATCAAATTAAAAAATTAAATCATGGGCTTTTACGTGCCAAAACCACTTTCTGATTATGAGGCACGCTGTAGTGGGAGACTCCGGAAATTTCGACCACCTGGGGTTCTTTAACGTGCACCTAAATCTAAGCTCGCGGGTGTTTTCACATTTCGCCCCCCATCAAAATGCGGCCGCAGTGGCTGGGATTTGATCCCACGACTTCGTGCTCAGCAGCCCAACACCATAGCCACTGAGCAACCACGGCGGGTGAGGAATCAAATGAATCGACTGTTTGAATATGGCTAACGACACAGGTTAATTACGAATATTGGAGCCTGTGTGCAATGAAAATTAGTGATACGACATGGTGTGTGATCGTAAGCTATGCTCGCCTAACTACGACTTTGGCGACCTTCCGAATTTCGAATTGAAGAAGACTAAATCAGCGGTTTAATTGCTTCTTTTATAGGGTTTTCTTCTACAGCATCGGCAGCTCTGCGTTTGCAGGATGGCTGGCTCTGCCTTTACGTGCCTCATTTCTCTACTAAATCAACGACTACGGTCATTGTCTTAGTGCACTCTTCGTCGGTAAGCCACCACGTCATTCACGTACCCCCCCCCCCCCCCCCCAGCTTGACTACCGCTAAAACACACACACAAAGAAAATGAAACTGTCGTCTTTTCAATGCCACTACTGTGATTGAAAGTATGCACCTGCAGCAATTCATCACTCGGCAGCTCATTGCGCTAGCCACTGCGCTGCGCAATGCATCGATGCTTTAATTTGTGAACTAGGGTGAGTTTTACGCACACGCGCTCCGAGAGTAGGGGTACCTGTGCACACATTTCGGAGGCTGCCGCAAATGTAAATGTAGCGACGTAGACGACACATTCTGAATTACAGGAAAGCTCTTCAGAAAGGAGTAGGGTCCACTGCGAGATCCTGCTGCTCGTTCAGTAAATAAATTCAGAGCCGAAAGTGTCATGCACGTGTCTGGTTCATTCATTTCTTGTCTTTTCTTCGAAATTAAATTCTCATTAGGTATGCTATTTGTATTTGAAAGCAATATTCTCCAAATTCTCGCGTTCCACTGAAATAAGGAAATACAATTCGAACAGCCCTAGCATGCAATCGTACCTGAGTATATTGGCCACCATTGATTCTGGAACCAACGACTCTCCACCTGGCCAAATGGCTGCCGTGTGAATGTAGGCCCAGTTCGGTTCCAGTATGGGATCTTTTACTGACCGGAAGGCCTGCGGACAAATAACGACATGAATCATGAGAAGTTAAAGGAGAGATTCAGCGAGAGCAACAGTCTCAATGCCGCGTATGCATGTATTGCACCAGAAAGTCGAAACAAGGAAAAAAAAAAGGTCGTTATTGTTATGGATGCGCACTTCAGAGACGTGAAAGAAAAATTACAAAAGAAAATACTAGCAGAATTCATCTCATGATGAATGTCGACGTTAATGCGATTAGCACGGAAGCAATGCCGCAATGAACCGTGTTACCACCACCGAATGACGTCGCGCGGGAGGCCTATAATCAGCTAGGTTCCTCTGTTGCGCTTACCTCCGTACACCGTACGAATTCCACCAACTACGCGCGCGATGCGAGTGGGTAAATACATTTAAGAAGATTGTGTGATTGTGTATAATATATATATATATATATATATATATATATATATATATATATATATATATAATGTGCAGGAAAGAGACGACGAACGTTTCGGAAGACATGTTTACGTTTTCGACTGGTGGTCCAGCCTTCGTCAGAGTACAGTGTTCTGGTCATGGCTGGTCCACATGCCGCAAACATTAAGTTAACACATCGTTCTTTCAAAAGGTTCGTAATCTCTTTCCTGCATACGCTACGTCGGATGCTGCGTGCTGAACTTTTAAGAAGCCCCCTATATATATAGATTTATATAAACGAGAAGAAATGGGGTTAACCGAGGGGCCCGATTTTTATTAGTCATATCATAAGAAGCCAAGAAACACTGACACCAAGGACAACATAGGCGAAATTACTTGTGCTTAATAAATGAAATGAAGAAACGATAAATTATTGGAAATTAAAGTGGATGGAAGAACAACTTGCCGCAGGTGGCAACCGAACCCACAATATTCCCATTTCGCGTGCGATTCTCTACCAATTGAGCTACCGCGGCGCCGTTTCCCCACCCACTTTCTTGGGTATTTATGTGTCCTAGTAGAACCCTGGGAGTGTTAGGCAGCGCCACCACTCACAGACCTTGGCGGCGAATGGGGAACATCCCTTCTGCCGCAGGCGTCACGAGAACGTGATCTTTTTGGGTGAAGGCAACTGGTCAATAAACCCACACATGCTACCTGGACACATAAATCTACTAGGACACATAAATACCCTAGAAAGTGGATGGGGAAAGGGCGCCGTGGTAGCTCAATTTGTAGAGCATCGCACGCGATATACGAAGGTTGCGGGGTCGGTTCCTACCTGCGGCAAGTTGTTTTTCCATCCACTTTAATTTCCATTAATTTATTGTTTCGTCATTTCATTTATTAAGCACAAGTAATTTCCCCTATGTTGTCCTTGGTGAAAGTGTTTCTTGGCTTCTTATGATATGACTATATATATGCATATATATATATATATATATATATATATATATATATATATATATATATGTAGTATATATGAAGCTGGTTCGATTATACTTTGCTTCCAAGAAAATGAAAAAAAGTACTTTTTAAGAGCGGCACAAACCCAGCGACATAAGTTGTAAGGAAAGACGTTCAAGAGCAGTACGTAGCCAGGGTCACAGCCGGCCACCCAAGTTGCTCCGATGACTGGTTCAGAAACCGGTTCCCAAGCAAAGCCGCGCGATGCAGCCTCATTCGACCACCGAATACCCAGTGACTCAAGTTGTCGGGAAAACGATTTTTTTGGTGCGTGAAGTATCCTAAGGATGCTAGTCGCATTAATTTCCAGAAGTTCAAGAGTGACTCTGTCTCACTATACTAGACGGACACTGGAAAAAAATATTAGGTACAAAGCAAGACTAGTGAATCTTGAAATACGAAATACACTGAAATACAAAGTACAATCACATGTATTTTGTACTCCAGTGTAACGCTGGAGTAGTGTACATTATACTACAGAGGGGCAATCTAGCAGTCTGTATATACTTTGGAAAACAAAATAAACACTGTCTTTTTTCTCGTCTCGAGAAAGGATGTTGGGAAATACATTCCGGGATGCTTTTGCACAATATGAAGCTCGAGGTGGTCAAACTTATTTGCAGCTTTACGCTACGGCTTCTCTCGTAGCCCCATTGTAGACGAAGTGCCAGCTGGTTTATCATATTGCTGCATTTTAGGTGCTCCAATAAGTACATCTTAACCCGCTGTGGTTGCTCAGTGGCTACGGTGTTGGGCTGCTGAGCACAAGGTCGCGGGATCAAATCCCGGCCACGGCGGCCGCATTTCGATGGGGGCGAAATGCGAAAACACCCGTGTGCTTAGATTTAGGTGCACGTTAAAGAACCCCAGGTGGTCGAAATTTCCCGAGTCCTCCACTACGGCGTGCCTCATAATCAGAAAGTGGTTTCGGCACGTAAAACCCCACAATTTATTTTTTTAAGTACATCTTAGAAAATATGAAACACCTTTTGTGCTAAGTTTAGCACGCGTAAAGGCAAATCTTCAAGAATATATAAATTTCCGATTGGGACCTGCAGCTTTAAATGCGAGTCGAGGCAATCGGTTTGAATTTGTTTCATTAACCTGAGTAGAACTATCTCTATTAGGTCGAAAAAGGAATACGTGAATGTCGATAGAGTTTTTCTCATGAAAACATTTCGCACGTTCCTATTCGAATGAAAATAGCGGAGTTGGCGAAGGTGTGATGTTTCTCAAGCAAATCGAGAAACTGGTTGTGGCCGGTATTAGAAATGTTAGCTGCGTACGTACTTCGCCGAACGGCTGTGCACGGCCCAGTGGCCTTGTGTCCGCGATGATGGTGTTGATTATGGCAAACCCGTTGATGTCAGTGATCTTCAGCCTGTCACTGAAGTTGCTGCGAAGCGTGCTACGAAGTGCAGTCCGGAAGATGTTTTCGTTCCACAGACCTGACCTGTAGGATTCACAACAGCACGGAGTTGGCGCCCGAAGGGAGTCACCAAAAGAATGGATCCAATAATTTGTGCGTTGGAGCTGAATATAGGGATGAGGATAATTAACCTGTACATTCCTGTGTGCGAAAACAGGAATTCATTGCCGCGTTTTATTTCTAGGTCTTTTTTTTGGCCTTTGGACAAAGCTGTCGCCGTTGACAGTCGCAGCACAATGCTAAATGTTTGCAATTTAATCGTCGAAACAAATAACCAGGGGCTGGCAAAAAATACATGAAAATAAGCGAGAGGCTCCCGAATTCGTGAGAGCACACGCTGATTCACCGATAGACTTAGATACGATTGTATCGTACTGGAATATTCAATAACATGTTATGCGTATTCGAAGGTGTTTAGCGCGGGAGAATGCGTTTCTCAGTTGGCGTGCTGCTATTTCTGCTGTTTAGCTATGAGACTCAAAGTCTATCGTCAAGAAATCAGCGCACGATCTGTAGTGATGCCAGTGTATTTCCTTTCGAGTGACACCATTCTCAAGTCCGTTTAGATATTTCGAGGTGTAAGAACTCAGATTGCGCTAACCAGCACGCAAAGGCTGAATGCTTAGTAGATGAAACCTGAGCAGCGATGCGCCTTTTGCAATTAAGGCGCGTTCTCAATTGTAGATTTTTTAACTCTCACAAATCTGACGCCGTTAGATACACGTCCCCCCAGAGAAAAAGAAAGCTTTCATTACGCCCATCGGTCGAAGATCCTTTCTCATAACCGCAAAAAAAAAAAAAAAAAAAATTAAATTGGAGGACGCTTAAGCTTCGCCTTTAAGAGTAGAACTCGATAGCATTCAGCGATCCCTGACTGCTTGTCACGTTTCCCACGAACTGCAGCTTATGTAACCGTAATATTTGCGTGGAAATGATGGTGATGGTGGTGGTGAAAAGCTTTTATTGCATAATAAAGATAAGTGGAGACCCCCTTGTCGGAACCCACGTACTAGGTGGTGTCCTTACACCGGGACTCCATTGGTCGAAGCCGCCATCCTGGCTCTCTGGACCAAGGCCCTCTGGGCTTAAAGGTATGAGCAGCCAACCAGGGCCGCCTCCCAGTCCACTCATGTAGGGCTGACGTTCTAGGTTAAGACTGAATTTCGCTGCCAGGCCCATTCCATGGGGTAGGTATCTGCTACCGCGCCACAGCGCTGGTCGCTGCCGGTGACCTACTGTTAAAATCTTTCATAATAGCCGCGGATAACATTGTTTTAGTGAAAAGACTCAGGAGCACACGTTTGTTCACCGTCCCGAGTCCCTTAGCGGGCATAGGGTAACGGCGATGACTATCTTTTAGCAATCTGTGAATTCTCTAACTCAGGTGAGGAGTTGGCCCTCATCCTGGTCCATAGAGTCTGTGGGAGGTACACAGGAGTTAAGTGCTCGGGTAGCCGCATTCGCGGCTTCTTTTCCCCCTAGACCTTGGTGCCCAACAGTCCAGACTATGTTTTGTCGGAGGATCTGATTTGTTCATTCCCTCCCGCAAGGTGTCATCCACCCGACCACACATTTACGGCACGCCCCTCGCCACTCCGTAAGGATATGTTTGGAAGAAGGGATTGAAGCAGCCAGGCAATGGCCACTTCCTCCCCTTGTGTTGGGCCAGGAGCTCTGAAGGCGAACTCATCAACCAGTCGTTGTTGGTTAACTACTGCAGCCGTGTACCAACCCCTATGGTTTGGTTCAGCAATGCCGACGTAGTACACGCTGCCTTGTCCTCCGTAATAGCGCTCTAGGGCACGCGCGCACGCCGCTCGTAGGCCCTCATGTTCTTCTCTATCTGTTCTCGTCGCGAGAGAGTGAAATAATGTGGCGCGGCGCATTAGTTCAGGTACCCGCACTCTCTCCTGTATATGTACATGATGTACATCATATGCAGACTGCCCAGCAGTGCCTGACCGAACGTCAGGCACTACTTACAAATCAGTGTGTACTGATTTGTAAGGTCAGCTTCCTCGACCTTCTGGTACGTGTTCACTACCCCTAGTGCCGTAAGACGAGCGTTGGAGGTGGCTATTGGAAGGTCAAGTGCTCTCTTTATCAGTTTTCGTATTACGACGCCTATCCTGTCGTTTTTGTATTCGCGCAGGTGAAGGTAGCGCGTTAGTTTGGGCTAGTTTGTTACAATTCATGATCAATGTTATTTGCTCACCACTTGGAGCGAGGACACGGGAACGACAGGCACAAGTGCAAATTGCGCTTGTGTCTGTCGTTTTCCAGTCCTCGTTGCCAGTGGTGCGCAAATAACATTGATCATGAAGGTCGGCCACCGAGTAGAATATTCTGCTAATGACAAAATCACGTGCAACTCGTAAGTCATATTTTCTCCGTAAGAGAAAAAATGCCTTGTTGGAGATGCGGCGCACCATATACGGTCCGCCTGGTCTCCGATATTGCGGAGTTCGTCCAGTGATGGGCCCACCCACAATTTTTTATGGATGTATAATTCTAGAATTCATATCTCCTGCGCATCTATGATAGTTCCAGCAAAATGGTATGAGGAAATCTTTGTGTTATCTTTAGGCGATGCCCTAATGTGAACAAACTCCGATTTGGCGGGTGCCTAGATGGTGGTGACGTCGGCGTACAGCGCATGCTGTACCCCTCTGAGATTCGCCAATTGAGTGAGGATGTGCCTCATTGATATGCTAAAATAGCAGGCGCGACAGTTCCACGCCTTGTGCTGTGCCCCTTGTGTCCATGTCATAGGGACCATATTCTTCGGTTAGCAAACAAATCAGTGCTGATCTGTCCGTAAGAAAGCCTTTGATGTAATTGAATGTACTGGGGCCACAGTTTCTGGCACTGAGGTGTTTCAATATAAGACTGTGTTTCACATTGTAAAAAACCCCTTTGAGATTGAGAGCAAGTACTACTCGGTCATTGTGAAGCATAGCTACTGGTTCGAGGACTTCTCTGTAGAACTGCAATAGGACATCCTGTGCCGATTTGTGTAGTCTGAAGCCAAACATGGTGGCCTCGAAGACGTCCTTCTTTTCCAGGCGTCCCGATAGGCGATGCCGTACGTCTGTCTATACCAGTTTCCCCACGCATGAAGTCAATGATGTGGGCCTGAGATTGTCGGTGTTGTTGGGTTTGCCTGACTTTGGGATGAAATTTACAAGGGTCATTTTCTACTCTATCGGAAGAGAAGTTACCCCTTGCCTGATGGAGGTGATGTATTCGACGAGGTGCATGCATAAAGCGTTTGGTTGGTTCGAAAAAATATTGACCGTGCTGCTGTCTCTAACAGGGGCTGTGTCTCTATATTTTTGCAAGAGCCGCTTTGAGGTCGTACAGCTGGAATGGTGCATCCAGCCCCGGATTCGCTCTGTCTTCATAGAGGTAGTCCGAGCCACGCGGATCCTGCTGTTGGCAGATATACTTATCCCTAAGTGTCTCTGCTAACTGTGTTGTGATCCCTTGGAAATTATGAAAGGCTCTGTAGAGTTGGTGTGTTTCCCCCCGTGCTCGTGAAAGGTCCATCACGGAAAAAGAGCCATGTATTTTTCTACACCGTGAATGTTTTTTTTCTATGCATGAAGGCGAGTTTTCTGGTAGAAATGCGGCATCTTGCGTGCGCCGATCCCGGATGTAGTGCATACGTGCGCCAAGAAAATTACGTAGTTTTATGGTTTCTCTTACTGTTGCGCACTTCTATTATTTAAGTATGAAAAGATTTAACATAAAATGCAAGCGCTGTCGGTGTTTTATTAAGGGCCCAGGGTGTCAGAAAATGCGGCGTCGGTGCAGGCGTCAGTGCCGACGGCGATGTCCGTATGCAAAAAATTACCCCGATCCACGCAGACCCTCCGTTTGGCGCATAGGTGTTACGGAACTAATTGAATTTCTCAAATTCAAATGTGTCAGAAAATTTGTAAATTACGACGTACAGACAACGCACAGGCAGGCTAGCGTCGGACTCTCGTTTAAATATTCGAGAAAACATAATTTTGTTCCGCGGACATTCAAACACAAGCCGCTTTTCCATCTGCTGTTTGATGTCTCTCTCAGTAGAAGCCGCGAGCCCCGCTCCGTTCATTACACCATCCAGCTGGTGTTGCAATGGTGTTACACGGGGGAAAAAGAGAAACAGAAAGCTCGTCTTCGTGCATAGCGTTCGGTGTCAGCCTTTCCAGGAAAACATTACGGTTACATAAGCCGCAGTTGCCAGTAAGCTTGAGAAGCAGTCAGGGATCTTTTAATGCTGTCGCGTTACATTCTTAATGGCGAAGCTTAAAGGGACACTAAAGAGAAAAGTGATTTCTTCTGCATCAGTAAATTAACTCCCTACGACAGCAAAAACACCACTCTTAGCCCGGTAAGACTCTTAGTAAGCCAGAAAAAGTGCAAGAAAGAAAGACGGGTGGCGACACCTCCATGAAGTTCCCGCACATAGTCACTTTGACGTCACGGATTTTGATGGCATCTTCTAGGGCCTACTTAATTATATAGCGGTACAGAGTGACTACATTGTGTTCTACAGGAACGAAATATTAAACATGGCAAGTTTCGAGAACTTTTACACATCCAACGCGGCCCAAATGCGAAGACATACTTTAGAATCCCTGACGTGACACTGACGTACTCGCGTCGGGGTTTTGGCGCGAAATTCAAATACTGATACTTCGACCTTCATTTTTTTCATCTAATAATCAAACTATTATTTTTAAATGGTTGCCTGCAGTGTTCTCAAACAATGCTTTATTAGTCTAAACTGATTTGTTGTTTCGCTTTAGTGTCCCGTTTAAGATTCCTCCAAATCTTGTTTCTTGACCTTTGTGTGTGGTCTGTAATTCTCAAAATTCCGAGAAATAACTTGCCAAGAATGTAAGACAAGGTATCAGCAACTTTAGTGATAGAATGGTGTGGCAATATAGCTGGCATATACCGCACGTCATATAGCAAGGTGTGGCATGTACTTTTGCTAAATATATAAGGAAATTTGCGCTCGCGGACAACTAAGCCGAGGCCGGCGCAGACACCGGATTTTCTGTGGCATGGGGCCGGCCCTTAACGCTTTCGCGTATGAATAAGCATTGCCTCTGGGAAATGACACTACTGCAGCATTTATTGGCGCACACCGCTCAATGGGCCAAACGTGGCGAACGCAACTGCAATTCCTAGGATGAGCAATTCGTGGCAGACGACCTTATGTCGACTTCATCCTCTTCGATGCGCCGCGCGATCACGGTTTTCAACAGCCTCCGCGCTCGACAATGTCACTTGTACACTTCTATGTACCAAGAAGTTAACCGGCTTTGTCAATTCAGTGCCGCCTGCTGGTCGGACTTTCCATGGTCTGGCGTGCCCGTATTTTCCCTTAAGATTTCAATAACTTCCACGTTATGTTAGTAAACGCACAAAAGTTGTATAACTAATCATCTTGTTTTTTTTTTCTGAGCAATACTTCGCAATTGAAAATGATGCCATAATTGGTGAGCGTCTGTTGATAAGATTGGAAGACGATTGTTAAGAGCCTTCCTTTTCCTGTTAGCAGCGTTGTTGCTCTATATATAGCAAAAATACAGGCAAGAACCACCATACGCTCACTGAGTACGCGCAAGTCCTTATATAATATGGACCTTCGTAAAATACACCTGCATTCACTTTTTCACAAAGCTCTTAACACACCGTAGGTGCAATGTGACACCATCCTAATCTATGATATTCATTTTTCTAATACGTAGATGACACCTACTAGCAAGAAAAATTTGGCTACACGCACAGCTGTGCCTGCTGTATTCAGTATTTATCTGTATATGTTTGTAAAAACAAATTAACGACGTCATACATCTGACAAAAACTACAGTTTGGTCATTTTCCCAAGAACCTTTCAAACAAAATAGCATACTAAGAAAAACAGCATGCTTCTTCTTTATTTATTTATAATTAATATTGGTGCCGCGCTTTTAAAAGTGCATTAGGTGTCAATGTGCTGGGTACTGCTTTGCCATATTCGTGGCACTACACTCACATGAGGCGGGCGAACGTGGTGCCCCACATGCCGAGAAACCAGCGTGAGTTGTTGAAGGCAAGCTTGCTGTTTCTCACATAGTTGTCCAGGTTCCTGTAGGAGCCCAGCTTGCGCCATACTTCAGGGGTGTCGTCGTAGTACAGCTTAACGGTGCCATCTGCGAGCAGCAACACAGCACAAAAGAGGATACTTGAAGGGGCCTCGTTATTTCAAATATTTCGTTGATGCAATAAATGTTGTAAATTATTTTCAGATATAATGGAGGTTGTAAAGCGTCAACTATAGGGGCGTATTATCGAAACTATTTTTGTTCAAGCGACTAGAAGTGAGATAGTGGTTCGATAGGGGAAATAAAAATGTCGTATAGCCCTGCTACCCGGAGACAGGCTTCTCAATCAACGTAGACCACGGCCGGTCTGCAGTACGTGACGCGCTAGGTCCGCGCCGCGTTAACACAGACTGGCTGTGCATACTATCGTCTTTTGACCAGCGTCCGCAAACGACGTTCATTTCCTGCCTCCTCCAATACCGGAGCCGTAGACCGCGTCACGTTCCCGTCTGTACACCCGCTCCCTCTTTAATGCGAAGCTTCTTTTGCGAACTATCCCAAATTTTCCTGACCACGAATGATGGGCGCAGCTGCCGTCTTGCCGGATAGCTCACACTTTGGTCGCTCGACGCTCGAGCCATCTGTCACGTCACACGCATACTACTATCGTGCAAATGGCGACTAGCTTATTGGGGAGGATCGCTGCATGCCGCATTGCGTATAGCCCGGGTGAGCGACAGTACATACCTAGGCACCGGTTTCGTCTACTCCAAAGACGACTGAATGAAACTTTATTACCCGCTTAACGAAATCTTCCCTTTACATAGGCTCCAAGATGTGCGTTGGACGTGCATATTCTTTTGTTTCGTTCTCTTGATTTCTTGCGCTGCTGCACATTGCGCTGCGGAAAGCGGATTTGCACTTTCCACAGTGATCAGCTTAGAGGAATGATGTGCCATGATCAGTGACGTTGCAGACAGTGAGTCTAACATAAACGAATTTCTGCCTGTGAGCTTGACTCTCCGGCTGGAAGCGAGACTTTCCCTAGAGGAAGGACGCACGCGCTGTTTGAAATTTTGTCTGTTTTCGAGCCGTGCAGCCGCTTATTACTTTGCGGGCGTGATTGCGAGCGTGATTGCGAGTGTGTTATCTATGCTCCACGCAAGCCTTTGTGCAATTGCCAGACATGGCGAAGTATCCCGTACAGGGGTACTAACTTGATGCTTTCGACATAAAAATGCTGAAATAATAAACAAAATATCAGCAATTATCACAGTGCCTAAGTACTATCCAGTAAGACGTGTTTTAAGTCATACCATGGAAAATGCTCAAGACATTGCGCATGACCACCTTGAATTATTTTATAGAAAGAGTCGCAGTTTCGTCCCAAAGCCAAGCATTGGGTGCGATAAAAAATTGCTAGGCAACGATACGCAGTAAGGATTGTAGTTCTAGCGGCCCAGGAAATTTGAGAACATTCCCTTAATAACTAAATTAACAACAATGGTGGAAGCGCGCCGGTGAACATGAATGCATCACACTCGATGCCCTGGGACACGCGCTGTCAAAACGCTCGCGTGAGTAAGCGCGCTAGCAGTCGTGAGCCAAGTGGAATTTGCGCTTTCTATAGCTTCAACGCAAACTGAGTGGTGAGAAAGAAGCACGAACAAAGGTATGAACCGTCGGCGCACGTAGACTGCCTAGACTTTGCGCTAAACGCAGATCGCTTTCACGATAAAGCGGCCTGGTCCGCGCAAGGCACAGTTGCTGCCGGAGTGCAACGCCACCGCCCCTCCCTTCCCTCCCCCCGCTGGTTTGCGCGCGTCGGTAGACGGCTCGCATCCTCGCCGTTCTCCTCCCTTGCCCGCGTAAGAATGAGCCGCGATCATCGGCTCTCCTCGCATGCTTTATCTCGCACATACAGCGTAGGGCGCGCCGGGGCGCTCTTACCGCCCTTGGAATTTATGCGGAACATCTGGGCGACGGAGACGGCAAAAATGCGCTTCGAGTGTCCATATCGTAGCTGTGGCAATAACATATCCGAAGTTTAGTCCTCTTGGAGGAAATTATTGAATGTACGGCGGAGCTGCAAATTTTCTCGGAGAGCGAAACATATCAAATATAGAACGAAAAAAAAGGATATGTGTTATCTAGAAATTGTGAGAATACTTTTCTTGATCTAGGGTCTTAGTTCCTAAATACTTGGCTCAAGGTGGAGTAATCTTACACTATGCTATTCTTCTCTTTTGTATTAAGCCACATGTGGCGATTTTACAGATACCTATATTTTGAAAGATTTTCCTGTAATGGGTACTCAAGGCGCATAATGGGCATTCAAAGATGTTATTCCACAGCGCCCAAACTCACACGTGTAGTCGGCACAACCACAACACCATACCACGGAGGATTCCCGCCCTCTATGGCAGTGCTTCATCCCGCGCAAGAGCGATGTCCGCATACTAGCTTGTGTGATATTGCTCCAAGATGCTCTTTTACGCGAAAACAATTAATAAGGTTTTGTTGAACATGCTAGGAACAGTGTGGAAGGAGTGCCGTAATTGTGCAGAAATTCTAATTAAGAAAATGGCTGCACATAGTAACGTCAGATAGCGCACCGTGTACAAGTGGATTTTAAAGAGGGATTAAGAGATGGCACCAACATGCATGCATCAGGGGATAAGAACAAAACTATTAACTTCAAATTTTTTTTCGCCGTGTCACTGAACCAGTCATTTCAAGTGACTTACTGTACAAGTGGGGTATCTGCGCGGACAGACGTGGTGCCTAATGTCCGCTAAACACTGTAAAATGGCCGCTTTCGTGTTCTCATGTCTCACGCTAGCAACTCAATAACGTAGCCGCTTTCTAACTCGTATCTATATGCATTCTTTTTTTTTTTTCATTTATCTGCACTGCAAGTGTACCTGACATGCCGCCGGAATGACACGAGTCTGCATTTGCCTGGCCCCCAATGTGGCCTAACTGCTGCCTTTCTTTCCTTCGTGCTCCGTCCGTCTTTTTCTGCCTCCCTCATCTTGTCCAGCTCCTCGTCGATGAGCCCAATATAAAGCTGACAAAGCGCCTAGAAACAGTCAGTCGCTATCACCACTGCTTCCTTTTCAGTTTGACTTAGTTCTGAGACTCTTCATAGCCGTTTTCTTCTAAACAACTGCCAACCGCGCTGTCCCAGGTGGGCATTATCAGAGCCGAAGCGTTACTTTTGGGAACCCTGATGAAAAGCCGCCCGCCGGTAGAAAGCGTTGACCAAAATGCATGATGGAAATATATATATTTCGGCGGTGCTGTGGCTCACCATATCGCTTCTTCTTCTCGAAGACAAGCGGGTCCTGGTTAGCCCGTTGCGAGTACACGAAGAACCGGATGTAAACATAATCTGTGCACTGGGGGGCGTCGCGAGGAAGTACGAATGGTAGGTATTCGAAGACACAGATGAGGATGAACTCTGTAAAGAGCACGACGGGTACGAAACCAAGCAATTAAAGACGAGAGTTTGAATACATCGTTTACATCGTACGTTAACACAGTTTTACATCAATAGCTATACATTACAGTTACATTCCAAAGTTACGACACTTACAGCAACAGAGTTTCTATATATTGGCTGAATACGAATTTGCGAGGGAATCGGCCTGTTTTTTGACATTTACTAATATTTACTTTCACTGCTGCAACTAAATTGCAGTCGCGGCGATTCATACGGGAGAACGTGGTCTTAACGACTTCTTAACGTCCTTTGTTCCTTCAAACTAGAGAAGATAATAAAAGAGGAAAAAAAACTACTCACGAAGGGAGAGATTTGTTTACTTAGCGTTTTCATGACTAGGTATTGCTGCGTTGAAGAAAGAAGAAAAAAAGCGTACTCAAATGAACGACTAAACTAGCAGAAACCCATGTCGAAGGACTCGCAAACTAAAATAATGAAATAAAGGTTTCAATTAGGCATTCGCTTGCTGACCGGCAATGCTTCCTATGAACCATGCGGACACAGAAGTTGCAACAATGGCACGATTGTCCGCCACCCTTCTACTCACGAACCCAAAACCACTTAAGATGCAAGAAAATCTGGCAGTAGATTTTCATATCTTTTGTGGTATAGATTAAAGATGAGTGTCCATGCAAGAGAATAGCTAATACGGACCAGACAAATTAAATAAACGGACTAGCAATACTTGCGAAGTATATATACTGCGGACATAGATAACCGAGATTAATGATGGCTACACAAATTATCATCACGTTTTGGAAGACAACGTGGCCACGTAACGGCGACGAGAAAGCAGCGTGACGATGCCCATGATAGCAGCGCAATTACGACGTCAGCATGACTAAGACGGCACGACGACAACGCGAAATACGGCTGCGTGACGAGGATTGCATGGAGATGGCTGAGTATAGCCAAGCGGGAGTCGATCCGAGCAAAGCTGTGTTGAGCTGGCAAGAATAAACGGTACATCTCGGCAAGTAACGCGCTTTGAATTTCGGCGCCTAACATGTCCGGCCATTGTGAGCGCAGGTAGCAGTGAAACTCCACAAAACCGCACCAATGGCACGGAACCTGCAGGCGCTACGTAATAAGCCATCGCACGACGGTGCGCGCGTCTCAATGTGCTCGTTGGCGTTCGGTGGCAAACCCGACAAATTGACTGCACGAGAGCATCTATATCATCCGCGCAGATACTCCGGCCAATGGCCACGAGAGCGTACGAAATAACCTTAGGAATCAATTCGATTCAAGCGAGCTTGTTGCAATGTGAGTCCAAAGCGCACATATTGCGTTTAGCCGTGCATACGAGGCTTTGCATACCTATCAACTCTCCCGAATTTTTCGTAATGTTTACGAACTTGGGTTCGTTTAACGATTTTAGCAATGCTGCGTCAAGTATAACAAAAAGTACATTGGATCTGCGAAAACATTTTAAAGATTTCGAAGGATTGAGCGGTGTTAGACGACAAAAAAAATTCCTACAAGAAAGAAATTTCGATTGTATTTGTGTCGCCCTTTTGTGGAAGCACTGGTAGCAACATAACAGAGATGTGCTTCCTTCGAGCAAGTTTATCCTGAGACGTTCCTGAGGGTGGTAAATTACTGCTATAAGTGCTTATATGTATCGCGCAAAAAGTGAGTACTCAAGGCGAACTTTATTGGAATGCTTGCTTTTTCCCTCCCCCTTTCCTGATGCAGGGAATTTTATCATGAATTTTGATGTTCACTGCTTGGCAGATATGCTGTTGCGACATGGTCATCGACCTCTTTGTCGGCGGTCAGTGACATTCAAAGAATGACGACTAAGCTAGTGCGATCATTCAAAAAGTTCCGCTCACAAAATTGCACTGCGGCTCCTTTTCTTTCTGTGGTGCATGAGAATAAATAACGGAAATGGGAAAATGGTTAAGGGTCACCATAAAGGTAGCCGTAAATGACACAGAAACACGTGATGATCGCTGGCCGAACAGCGGGAAAAAGCACTATGACAATGACAGAGCGATAGCCGCGTGGCTACTTAGAATGCTTCAGCATAAAAAAGTATATGATATAAATAACGCTAACGTAAACCTAACCTACACCTATGCTAAGCCGACCTAACGTGAACCAGACGCAAAGCCAATAATCCTCATGGAGTCACATCAGGCAATCGCATTCAACCATGGTTGCTAAGGCGCTGTGCGTATATTCCACTCAAAGGGGTCCACTCAAAACTGCTCCTGAAAAGTCCAGGAGAGCAGGTCCGGCCTCTATTAAGGCCCTATTGCTCTCCCAAGAAAATCCGTTTTTTTTTTTCATTTTTTAAGGTAGAGTGCCTTCATCATCATCATCATCATCATCATCATTAGCAGCAGCAGCAGCCTGGTTACGCCCACTTCAGGGCAAAGGCCTCTCCCATAGTTCTCCAACTACCCCGGTCATGTACTAATTGTGGCCATGTCGTCCCTGCGAACTTCTTAATCTCATCCGCCCACGTAACTTTCTGCAGCCCCCTGCTACGCTTCCCTTCCCTTGGAATCCAGTCCGTAATCCTTAATGACCATCGGTTATCTTCCTTCCTCATTACATGTCCTGCCCATGCCCATTTCTTTTTCTTGATTTCAACTAAGACATGTCCTTACCTCGCGTTTGTTCCCCTCCACAATCTGCTCTTTTCATATCCCTTAACGTTACACCCATCATTCTTCTTTCCATAGCACGTTGCGTCGTCCTCAATTTAAGTAGAACTCTTTTCGCAAGCCTCCAGGTTTCTGCCCCGTACGTGAGTACTGGTAAGGCACAGCTGTTATACACTTTTCTCTTGAGGGATAATGGCAACCTGCTGTTCATGATCTGAGAATGCCTGCCAAACGCACCCCAGCCCATTCTTATTCTTCGAAGTGCCTTAAGGTGCGACAAAGTTATAATCCGGCATCATTGACTCAGCACCAGCGCCGCACGTGCGAGAAAGTCTGTCCAACGTAGCTTTGCACAAAGTGGTCACGAAATAGGGTATCAGTGTGCGCTGGTTCACCTGTTTCACCGTACCGGCAGCCAGCGTCCAAGCGCAAATAAACTCGACCTCACTGCGCTATGCCGGCACGCCTAGGGACAAACGCATACAACACGCGCAAAGAAACTTCTACGCCGTATATACTGCCTAGGCAGAGTCGGATATTCAAGAAGCGAACGTCCCCAGATTATCTCTCTCGCACCCGCTCTTACAGGCGCTTGCGCAGAAACGTCGGGCACCTCGAGAAACGCCATGCCCCGCTGTACCTACTAGCAATTGTAAAAATGCTACCCAGCCCGCGGGTGCTAGCTAATTGTTGGTAATGATTTGTAGGTGCAATTATCAAGAGTGAGCAGGGATTGCCGCTAACATCATGCGTGTTGTCTTCCTTCCCGGGCTGTCTTTTCGCGTCCCAAGTATTGCAGATCGCGTAATCTAACTTCAGAGACAGTAGTAATTGGAAATCGCCGATAGTGGCCGTCCTGGTTGGTGAACATAAACAGACGCAGATGATGATGAATAGTCTAATTTGCGGAGTCGCGGTGAACATCGTGGCTGTTCGCCCCCGCTGCCGGCGTTCTTCACAATGCCAGCTTTGCGATAGCATGGGCTCGTAGTCGTCTAGTGAGATATTTACATGTTTACATGGTCTATGCCTTACACTATATATGCTTGTTATTTTAGTGAGTAAGTGAATGCTCACTACAATTTATATGGCCGATATAACTAACATATAGACTCATGTACGGGCCGCATTTTCTTGTCACCAGTTTAATGAGCCTTACATGGGACCGAGCTATGTGACCTAATGTATCCAGATATGTGTATGAAATCCGCCTTAGGCTTTCGCGATCGCCTCCTCTCGCTACCCAGTCACGAGGCGCGAAAATTCCCTGTCGAGCGTGATCGGAATCAGCGTACTGAACGCGATTGCATTTCAGTTGGCTGTTTCATATTGGCTGTCAAGTTGGGGGTGCAGCCCTTATAACGATGCGGCCATTACCCGGATTTATATGGTAAGAAATTTCCTGCGTGTAATTGTCCTATACTTCGCTATCAGTAATACAGCTTGGCGTTCCCGGAGAAACTGCAGCATCTCACTATCTTTCTTTTACTGCGAGTCCAACTATAAGCGCTGCTGCGTATGACTGTTACTTATTTTAATTTTCAGCGAATCCTCCTTGGCCTCATTTCGGTTACTGAGTGAATCATATACATATTTATGACCTCAGCATGCAAGTGGCGATGTTTTCATCCCTAATAAATGTTGAAAATTAATCAAAGATGTTCTTTTTTTTCATGAGCAGTTAGCACTGCCTTCTGGACAGAGAAGCAATACCGAGACACATATCATTCACGTGGGTATCACACGCCGTTGATAGAGTCTGCAGAAAGGGTCACTGAATTCTGTAGGTTCTTTTCAGGATCAAAAAAGCGAACAAAGAAATTTGAAGCGAGGTGAACATATTGCAACATATCCATTCTCTAGGCCTATTCTACCCATACCACTAAAATTAATTGTTGCTTGGCTACCTTCTTCACTTTAAAAATATAATAACTTTGTCCTGTGCATGTATTTTATACATTATGTGTGAACGTGGTGTTCACTGTGAAAATTAAAAAAAATGATGTTGAAGTGAGAAAATACAGATGAGATAGCCGCCGGGGGTGCTTTTAATGTGCTTGTCCTCTAATTGCCAGGATATGCAGAAAAAAAAGCTAAAGTGTGAATGAAAAGCTCTGCACGTCGCACCGAAAGTGATGCAGCAGCACGCTACTAGCCAGAATAAAATTTTAAGCGAGAAGGTAGAGGCAACTCGAAAGAAACCTGAAATGGTGTGGGTAACAGAACTCTCATAATCAGACTTTGGGGGAGGGCGGGGTAGGCTTCATAATCGCCGATCATGGGCTCTGCTGGCCTCCCACTTGAAAACTTCGGAGGGGGCTCGGGCCCCCGCGTAGTCAGCTCCTATGTGGTAGACGACCTTGAATTTGACTGCCCACTTGCAATTGTGGTTACCACCACAAGCTCCACCGCCACTAGTCTTTCCCCAAACTTCCATCAGTTCGTCGTGTGATGATTCAAATGTATTCGTCATAGTGCATGCAATCTGCTCCGCTCAAGATAGACACGCTAAGTCCATTCTGGAGCTTATAACCGCCGATCGTGGCGGAATACGGACGTGGAATAAGGGTAATCGGAGAAGGACTCCTATGGTTTCCCACCACAGTGGCGAAATTCCATTTCCATTTCTACATCCATTCGTCAATTCTTGCGTAGGGACATACAGACACCTTTAGAACCGTTGCACAAAATAAAAAGTGCATGCAGACGGGGCACTTGAAAAAAAAAAGTCACTGGCATGCGTGACACACGCAGTCACAGCGTAAGCTGGAGGAGCGGCTACATAGGAGCTCCATTTTGGACAGCACGCACTAATGGGTCTTCGCGGCAATGCCTCTTTGCGTCGTTTTCACGAGAACCAACTTAACTCTCCGCCCGGCTTCGAAGGCGAGTTGCGGCTTGTGTTGCTCTCTGCTGAGCCCGACGTAACCTTTTTGCAGCCGCGCGCGTAGCTGTGCGATTCGTTTCTTCAGCAGCGGTTCGTACCTTGCGAGCAGGCACCATAACGTGTACCGAAGAGTAAACACAGGTATCGAGACTAAGCGGTGCACATGTCACCTTCCTTGACACGTGGCACGATAGGATTCAACTGCTACGTGCCGTGACACCTGGTGAAATACAACGCAACCGGAATGACATGTTTGCACGATGAGACGCTACGCGGTGGGGATCTGACATCACGTGAAAAGCGGCACGATACGATACTGCTGCTGCCTGATTAATTGGCATCTCAGCGCGGTCCCAAATACTAACCTATCCTGATTATTTTTTGGTGCGTGGTATATATGTTTTCCATTCTAGCCTTTTCGTATACAACTCCTTAATCATTACCTTTCTCAACAATTCACGGTCCATTTGTGCCGCTACCTATGCAACTGCTACATGGCGTGCCACCTGGTGCAATAATACCCAAATGCAATGCAATGTGTCCTCGTATGGACGCTACGCGTCGCTCATCTCACATCGCGTGCCTCCTCGCGGGCTACGACGCGTGCCCATGGCACGTTTCCGCCGCGCGCGACATTTGTTAGCCTGACATTGACACAATCTCCGCTGCAAACAAATATTCTGTGCACTCACTCGGGCTCGGGGTCGTGGTCGTGGTCGGCCTGGTGGTTACCGGGGTAGGTCTGGGGGTTGCAGGGGTAGGTCTGGGCCCAGTGGGAGAGCCCGGTTGTTGCGGTCTCGGCGTTGGGCGACTGCCTGCAAAAGGGTGGTCGCACTTTAATTGATAATGTGCGAACAAAAGACATCTAGAAAACGCGGTAACATTGACATACAAGTAAATACATGGGCTAAGAAGTGCGTTCAACCATACGAAGATCGTCATTCGTTATGCAGCATACTTCAAATTCTTGTCTCCTGCTACACTCATTTCTGAGAACCGCAACTTATTTCACTGTAGTCTTGAACTTACACATTTTCTCAAGTCGTTAACCTAATTTGCTGACGTAATGGACAGCCCATGGGACAAACACGCAGCTCTCTTGATGGTGGCTTTACCTGAGGTTCCGTTAAAAGGCAGCGCCCGAAATTGGTCATCAAGCTTTTCGCCTTGTCAGAAAATTTCGTCTTAACAGGGCACATTCGAGGGATCCATCGAGAAGAGGTTAGATATTTTCACGTGTTGAAAATTGTGACGCACGTACTTCGCATAAGAAAGGGCGGCACTGAGCAAGTTCGAATGCCGCGAAACACTCGTCATATATCTTGTTTTGATAGCGAAATCGGTTTCGAATACCGATGTGGTGTCAGCAGAAAATTGTCACATAGCAGAATATTTTGCGGCTGCCCTGTTAGATTAGTCTATGTTAGTCTATGTTAGATTAACATAGACTATTAGTCTATGTTAGTCTATGTTAGATTATCTCTTTAAATAAAATACAGAAAACGCGAAGAGCTGTTTTGGGACGATTCCTGAGAGGGAATATAAGACCCTTCACATTATCTGGGTTTACTGGGCGCCGTAGGACAATTACAAGCTTTGGGTGCCTATCAATTGCGCTGTTCCCTTATACTTTGTACTTTTCCCGCTATTTTTATTGACAGACAGACAGTATATTTCGCATTCAGGTCTTACAAAGAAGGCAAACTGCCAGGACTGAAGCAAAAGGCTGCTTTCCCACTGCTATACAAGGGTTCCGACAGTAATTACATTTCCCAATGAAAAACATGTACATCATATACATGAAACGTGTACATATCTGACATTGTAATAACCAACTATAAAATAACATTTGAACCTGTATTTACAATGGAATCATAATATTTACTCGTGATTATTACATAGCACAATACGTTGTAATCAACAATATTACTTCCGACAAAATGCACGTTTTACGCACCCAAGGGACATACGAACATGTAAGTAAGTAAGTAAGTAAGTAAGTAAGTAAGTAAGTGTTTTTTTATTTACAGTAAGCAGTATACAAAGCTCACTGCAGGGGCAGGGGCTAAAGGCAATCAAGCCTGACAAAGGTCCCTGTCCCTCCGCAGTTCGTGGCAGCTCACATGCTTCGAGTTCAACAGAGTAAAAAAAAAAGGATTGCAGTACATCAGTTTCAGGAAAATGGACAACTAGCTACTTGCAAGAGTACACATAACAAATCACATAAACAAGAGAAAAATTTACATAACATCTCTAAATAATCGTACAGAAGAGGTCGCGCGCACGCCATAATGTATAGCTACAAAAAATAAATTCAAGAAATTTGAAACTAAGAATGCATGAGGATACAATGAAATTACATTATACATGGAAACACTCAAAATACTAATTCTTGAATGATTTAAGCATTGGTCGAGGCACGAAAATTCACAGGTTAATGTTTATACTGTATACATGTGGTAATTAATAAGTTCTTTGCTTGTTCTTTAAATGCAGCAATACTACCCTTAAAGTTCAATCTATCTGCAAGGATATTCAAAACATGTTGTGTCTGGTACGCAGCACTTTGTTTTCCGTAATTAGTTCTTACTGTAGGTGCTCGTATCCTTTGTTCTCGTAAACAGTAGTATGGTTTTTCTATGCGGCTTTGTTCATATAATTTATTTTGTTGAATTACTTGGAGCAATTTAAAATAGTATAACTGATCAACCCTGAGCATGGAATGTTTTATGAACAGTGGAGCAGCTGGCAGGTCTTGTACTTTTCCCCTGTACTTTTCAAAACAGCGCAATATTTTCTTCTGCATAGTAACAAGTCTATGGTAATTTCTTTGCGATGTTGTTCCCCAGACTAATATCCCATAAGTTACCTTAGAATGAAAGAGTGCATAGTACATATTTAGTTTTAACCTTAATGGGATTAGGTGTACTGTTGTGTGAAAACAACAAACTATTCGCGCTAATGCGGTAATCAGGTGATTTACATGTGTATTCCAGTTTAATTCCTCCTGAAACCACACACCAAGAAATTTTTGTTCCCTAACGTGTGTAATACAATTTCCTTCAAATGTGACACGTATTTTACTTATAGGCTTGTTTATAGGTCGGAATATCATATAGGTTGTTTTTTTTTGGCATTTGAGCGTAGCTTATTTTGCCTTAACCATTCTGAAAGATGCCCTAAATAGTTATTTACACTGACTTCAAGTGATAATAAATTGCCTGATGAAAATAAAACGTTTGTATCATCAGCGTACATAATAAGTTCAGGGGAATCAGGAATTTCTACAATATCATTTATATAAGCAAGGAACAATAGTGGCCCCAATATGGACCCTTGGGGGACTCCTTGGTTTAATTTTATCTTTTTAGACATTGTGTTATTAATATGCACGAATTGATAGCGATCTTGAAGGTAACTTTTGAAGAGTTGAAGTGCGACTCCACGTACTCCATACCTCGATAATTTCTGAATTAACAGATGGAATTGTATGGAGTCAAATGCTTTTTGAAGATCAAGAAAGAGCCCAAGTGTGTATTTTTTCTTTTCCATATGGTCGATTATCTTATCCTTGATATATAATAGAGCTTGCTCCGTTGACTTATTTTTTTGAAACTCATATTGACTCTTTGTTATTATTTGATGTTTATCAAAAAAGGATGCAAGTCTCCTGTAAATTACTCCTTCAAATATTTTTGATATTGTTGGAAGCTCAGATATTGGTCGATAATTTGCCAAACTATTGATATCACCACCTTTATGTACTGCAGTGACTTTTGCACTTTGTGGCTATACGAAACAATTTACTGGTACAAAGTTAAATTCATTCGAATCGCCGACGCTCCTTGAACACAACGTACATGTACAACGCACAGGAGAAAATAAAACAAAGTGTTCGGCAGAGAACTTGCATTTATGGTATATGCACCTGTCCATTTACAGTTAGTACATTCGATTTTTCATTTCGGCCGGGTGATTATGCTTATCTGAAAATTCTTTTTTTTAATTTGTTCAGCAGTATCGGCATTGTGCATTCTAATCTATTACGTCCTTGTTCGGTCCGTGAAAAAGGAACCGCCCATATTTCGCAATTTCCAATGTCATATTGAACTTCACCATGTTTTTCTAACTTGCAAAGACAAACTTGGTATCATTGCATCTCATGCTAGTCCCGTATTTTATTGGAAGATTGAAATCATACAGCTGATGAGAGGGAAGAACGTAAAGTGTTGAAAATCAACGAAAATAAATTTCCTGTGTGAGCGTCATGCACAACCTAAGCAACGTAGTGCAAAGCTTTCTTTTGCTTTTTTTTAGAGACAGATAGCCTTCTTAACTTTATTTCCTGCCCCGTCCCCGGCATAAGGCTGCAGCAGTTTGCATGAGAAGCAAATATAGAATTGTGAGGCAGTAGCTTTATTTTTTGAGGATGAGTGTCTCGCCATGTACTAAGTATGACAGATGCTGTAGCCAATTTTTTCCTACGATTACCCCCAGTGTTTTCACACTAGCTGCACTATATTTTTTTTTCATTTCCAAGAAAAATTCCTGCATCACGATTTACGTGTTTTATGCAGCAGTAAATAGCATTTCTGTTGCTGTTTTTTCTGTTTATATTGACACGTGTACTTATGTGTACACGTGTCACCCTGGTACTGTTGTCACCGAAGCTTGTATAGTCTGATTGCATACGCTTCGTCACTTGTGCAGTACTTTCTGGAATACATGGGGGCACCAGCGATTATTCTGGAAACCACGATGGCCCATGTATGAAAGCCGACGCGCTTGACCAGCAGATCAGATTGTTTTGGCGATCGCCGACTGTTTTCGCCGCTATGGTTATTCTTTGACTGTAGCCAATGTTTGAGGACACAGGTCGCCCAGTAAAACGCAAGTTTCGTTATTCGTTTTTGCTGCTTTCTTCACCGTCACGACCACGTGAGAGCAAAAATAGCTTGAAAATCTTCTAGGACGATGCAAAGACGGTTTTTCAAGCTCATCGGAAATGCGGCAAACATCAGTTGCGAGGCATCGCAGAATAACCGAAGAATCCGCTAGACCTTTACGCCAGAGCGCTTACCGAGTGTCGACGCGAGAACGAGAAGCTATAAGGCAGCAAGTCGCCAAAATGCTGCGCGACGGCGTGATCCAGCCGTCGAAACACCTGTGGGCGTCTCTTGTGGTCTTAGTGAAGAAGAACGATGGAAGGCTGCGTTTCTGCGTCGATTATTGCCGCTTGAAGAAATAAGAAGGATGCATCCGCCCCCCTACCAATAAGCGACTCGTTAGATTGACTCTGCAACGATAAGTACTTTCCATCGATGGACCTCAAGACTGGTGATTGACAAATTCAAGTGGACAAAAGAGATCGAGAGAATACCGCGCTCATCATGCCAGACGGCCTCTTCGTGCTTAAGGTGATGCCATTCGGAGTTTGTTCGGTGCCGGCAAGATTCCAGCACGTGTTGGACACAGTTTTGGCAGGACTCAAGTGACAGACTTGTCTCGTCGACTTGGATGAGAATTTCAGGCTGCCTCAAACAGTACTAGAGGCGATCAAACCATCTAGACTCACCCAGGAATCGGAAAAGTGCTACTTTGCTTACCAAAAACTTGTGTTCCTAGGTGAGGTCATCAGTAAATTGAAAGTCCGTCCTGACCCACAGAATATGGCTCCATCGCGAAGTTTCCTCGTTCCGTCGACAAGAAGGCTGCGTGCAGATTCCTTGGCATTTGTGCCTATTACAGGCCCTTTGTAAAGGACTTTTCAAGAATTGCGGAACATTTAACTCATCTCGCGAAAACTCACGTCAAATTTAAATGAGGAACACGACTGAAAGATGCATTTGAGGAGCTTAAGCAGCGGCTACGCTAGTGCTTTTACACTTCAGCGAACACACCGAGACAGAAAGCTACACCTACACAAGTAGCGTAGGCCTCGGTGCTGTACTAGTTCAAAAGAAGGACGGAGTTGAAAGCGTCATACCTTACGTTTGCCGGTCACTGTCAAAAGCTGAAGCTAATTATTCTACGACGCCGAAATTTCGGCCTTACATATATGGCAAGCACTTCAAAGTGGTAAGCTACCACCATACCATCCCTTATCTGGCAAACTTGAAGTATAATTCAGGTCACCTTGCTCGATCGATTCTCAGACTCCTGGAATTTGACATCGCCGTGATGTAAAAGTCCGGGAGAAAGCATCCTGACGCCGACTACCTGTCGCACGCCTTTATTGACCTGCCAGTACAAGGCGAATGGGACGATGCGCCTTCCTAGGAAGAATCACTGTAGACGACGTCGCCGAACAGCAACAAATAGAGTCAGAGTTACAAAGCCTTGTGGAGTACTTATAAGGCAAGACCGACGGTGTCCCTAGGGTATTTTGGCGTGGACTGTCTTCATTTTGCATCCGCAGTGACATCCTCGTAAAGAAGTACTGCTGTCCAGTCCGCGAAAGTACCTCGTTGTGCCAGCAACACTCCGGCCAGAGAGAGAGAGAAAACTTTTATTGTCAAGTTTTAGTGGAGCTTTCTTTCCCAGCGGTGTGGGCTAGCGTGGCATCCGGCCAGAAGTCTTGCCCATCCTGCACGACGATCAGACAACAGGAAACCTTGGGTTTTCCCGTACTTTTGAAGAATACAATAAAAGTACTGTTGACCACACCTGACTGCTGACGTCGAGGACATCCTGCTACGACATGGTGCGCCAGAAATCCTCATTACTGACAGAGGAACGGCTTTCACAGCCGAGCTTACTCAATTCACACTGCCGTATAGCGAGACAAGTCACCGGAGGACAACTGCCTACAATCCGCAGATGAATGGCCTAACATAACGTCTGAACAAGCCGCTCGTCGACATGTTAGCCATGTACGTAGCGTCGAACACAAGACGTGGAATGTTGTTCTGCAGTATGTAACCTTCGCTTACAACAAGGCGGTGCAAGAAATAAGTCAGATCACTCCGTTCAAGCTGGTTTCCGGCAGGAAACCAATGATGACTCTTGACGCCATGCTGCTGCACGTCAACGGTGAAGAAAATCTCGACGTCGCTGCCTATCTCCAGCGCGCCGAACAATCCCGACAGCTCTCCTGCCTGCAGATCAAGAGCCAGCAGAGAACCCATGGCCAATACTGCGAAGTTACGTCGAGTATCAGCCATACTTTTTTGTTTCTTTATTTGTCTTCACTGAATGTGCTTTAGTTTCTGTCGTGTTTGTAGCATCAGGACGATATTTTTTGAGAGGGGGCATTGACACTTGTCCTTATCCTTTTCTCGGGGCGGCACTTCACCCACTAATATCTTTTATTGCTTAGCGCTTGCATGACTGAAACTTACTGGAACGTCGTTGATGGTTTTATGCGTTGTCTGTTGCCACTGAAGCTTGGGTAACTGAATGTATACGCGACGGAGAATTGTGTAGTGCTTACTGAAAGACACGGGGGCACTAGCAGAGGTTTCCGCTTTCACTAGATGGCCTAACATGGTGGCAAACTTTTACGCGGAGGCCAGTTGCCGGGTGAAATTGGTATCTACCTGGAATAGGTTTGGCACCAGGGACATGCGTGCCACCTGGAACATGGCCGCCACCAGGAACTGGACCACCGCCAGGAACGTGTCCACCACCAGGACCGCCTCCACCGCCAGGGACACGTCCACCACCCGGTACGTGCCCACCACCAGGGACATGTCCACCACCTGGGACTTGTCCGCCACCAGGGACATGTCCGCTACCAGGGACGTGTCGGCCACCAGGCACATGTCCCCCACCTGGGACGTGTCCTCCACCAGGGACGTGTCCACCACCAGGGACGCGTCCGCCACCAGGGACATGTCTACCACCTGGGACGTGGCCGCCACCGGGGACACTACCACCACCTGGCACGTGTCCACCACCAGGAAGGGGACCCCCGCCAGGAATGCGTCCACCACCAGGACCGTGTCCGCCGCCAGGGACGCGTCCACCACCTGGGACGCGTCCACCACCAGGAACATGTCCACCACCAGGAACATGTCCACCACCAGGAACATGTCCACCACCAGGGACGTGTCCGCCACCAGGGCCTTGTCCGCCACCAGGGCCTTGTCCGCCACTAGGGACACGTCCACCACCTGGGACGTGTCCACCACCAGGGACACTACCACCACCTGGGACGTGTCCGCCACCAGGGACTTTCCCACCACCTGGGACTTGTGTAGGCCCGTGGCCTGTTCCACCACTCGGCACCTTCCCGCCAGGTTTGTGTCCGCTGCCTGGTGACTGTCCGCCCCCAGGCACACGTCCAGCGCCAGGAACACGTCCAGCACCTGGCATTTGTCCACTGCCTGGGACACGCCCACCACCAGGGACAGGTCCACGGCCTGGGATGTGTCCACCGCCAGGGATGTTGCCACCTCCAGGCATGCGCCCACTTCCTGGGACCTTTTGGCCACCAGGGGTGTGCCCACCACTAGGCATGCGTCCAGCACCAGGAGCAGGTCTACCACCAGGCACTCGTCCACCTCCGGGAACTCGCCCAGCACTAGGGATATTTCCACTGCCTGGGACGCGCGCACCACCAGGAAGAGGTCTGCCGCCAGGCATGTGTCCGCCACCAGGGATGTTCCCACTTCCAGGCATGTGCGCACTTCCTGGAACCGGTCTGCCACCAGGGATGTGCCCGCTGCCTGGCGCCTGCCCACCACCAGGTACGCGTCCACCACCAGGAACACGTCCAGCACCAGGAACACGCGCACCAGCTGGAGTGGGTCTACCACCAGGCACTTGTCCACGTCCAGGAACTTGTCCAGCACCAGGGACTTGTCCACTGCCTGGGACACGCCCACTACCAGGGCTAGGTCCGCGGCCTGGAATGTTGTCATGATGTGTGTTAAGTTGTCATGTACACATCAAGGACTTGAAAGTTCACCGCGTTGAGCGAGAATTGTGGCATCCACGACAGGACAAAGCCAGCTGTAAAGAAAAGACAGTAATTGTAAAATACCAACTCGTACTAGTGTCAATATAAATGCCCTTGAGTTGACCAAAAAAGGAGTCAGGTTGGATGAAAGAATGGGTTCGGATGACGCTCGAAATAGAGATGAAGGTGCTGATAGCTATCCAGGAGGAAAATATTTTGGATGAATCATTTGCAAAATAGTTGAAAGAGAAATAGGAGGTTGCAGAGCAACTATGGCCAAAGTTGCATGACATTTCATTACACAAGGACCATGCGCAAGTCAATACAGACAACGAAGCTCCGTCGTAGTGTTCCGAGGGTAGAGCGAACGGCGGTGACATAAATTAGTTCAAATGCTCGATAGAAAGGCGTGATAGCCTGCATAGAACAAAATGTCCTACTACATGGAACAATAACTGATTCAAGTCGAGTGCTACTAAATCCCTCATGTGCTCGTGCTGAGCAGCGAGAGCGAACGTGAAATGTACTGTTTTATGACACTACCGAGACTGTGCATTGGTGACAAGCCCAAAGTGACACCAATAAATGCCGTCGTTCCTGAAACTTCCTTTTTGCCAAGAACAGCCATTGTATGGAACCGACTTCCCACCTCCACAGTCTCACTTTGTGACAACACTAACTTCAATATCACCGTTCAAAGTGCCTTAAAGTTTGACTTACTATTCTTGCGCTGCACTGCAAATATTACATATTTTCACCACTCCTTTGTGTTCCGCCTAATAGGCCTTGAAAGTATGTATAATAGAAAAAACAAATAAATAAACTGACGCTGAAGCAGCGAAAAGAGCTCGGAGGGGCAGTTTCTTCACTGAAAAAAAGGATACCGCGTTATCGAGGGTACACTACTTGTGTTATTACATGGGGATTGCACATCAAGCCTGTCGGCTACCATTGGGCAGTCGATTCAGACAAGACACAGCCACAGAGAATGGCACTATATTAATTGACAGCTACATGAACAAAGTTGGGGACGTTCTTCTGCCCAGAGGTGACCCATAATCAGATCTATTTAATAGGAAACTCTTGGATAATGACAACACTTTCTTTAAAAATCATGGTCCTTCTCGGCGGTCCACTAGCAAATCATTTCATACTATGGCTCACCTACCTGGCAGTAATGCGGCAGCAGTTTGCTGCACTAGAGAAACAGACGCAACGATGGCAGGCGCACCATATGTCGTACACTGACGGTAATTTCCGAAAGCCATTACTGCATACCTGATAGTGCATTTAAGAAAAAAACTGCATTGGCTCCACGTGCCAGCTGATAATGCTTAGGTGGTTGTTGGAACCTTCAGGCGCGATAGTTATGTTGGCTGACCAACAAAGTGTGTGTGCTTTGCGCGCCTAAGTTGTCTTTACATGGTGAAGTCAAGAAGTGTGCTTTGTCGCTAGATGTCTGAAGTGCGTGTATTGTTAGTTGAGGTAAGACTCGGAACAATCGTGAGCGTTCCAGCAATGATTGACTCTTTCCGGTATTTACCTTTGATCATCTTTAACATATTACGCGAACATGTACGGCGTTTTTTCTGCCGAAGACTGAAAATGGGGGCTCTGTAATGATGTTCGCTAAGTTGCCATGTACATAATATGATCAAGGACTTGAGAGTTGCCATGTACACATCATCAAGGACTTGAGAGTTCACGGCGCTGCGGGAGCTTTGTTTGCGATCAAGACGACGTAGACGACTTGTGTTGCGGCTTTGGCGCGACCGCGCAGAAAGCTCAAAGAAAAAAAAACAGGATAGAAAATAAATAACCAATAACAGAAGTCCATGGGTGACTAGAGAACAAAAGAAGAGAAGGAGAACGAGAGACACACGTCGACAGAGGGGATTCGACGGAAGGTGGCCTGGACTGTGGAGGTTTACGCTCGTGGGGCCAAAGGACCCCAGCGTACACGGCCTTCACCCAGCCTTATTGAAGCTTCCCCGATGGCCGGGTGTCTAACGGACACGACGTAAGCTGGGACCGTTCGAGGAAGGTTGCTGGAGTGCGGAGGCGCGGGCTTGACGGGCTCGTAGACTCTGGCTCTCGGAGGCCTCCACCCACACACATTGTGGTTTCCTGACGACCTGTGGCGTCTCTCGGTGTTGCGGAGAGGATGGCACCGGTTCGACGGCTGCACGGCGGACCCGTTCTCGGGCGTCTGTGAGGGTCACTGTTCTGCCTACGCGGTACGGACATCTGATCGAGATAAAGAACCGGCGAACTTTTTCTTTCCACACTTTTGATGAGATGAGCACGGACTCTTTAGTTAACGGTGTACTTTTGCAAAGACTGCGTTAAGCCACATATTTATGTTTTCACGTTGTGCGATTTCTGGCATGTACTCTGGTTGCTCTTCCATGCTGAAATGCCCTTTTTGTCACTATGTTTGGATTTTGTGGACTCAACGCCATAACGCTGTTTGCCACTGCTTTGACTTCTGTTTTATAATGTGTGTTTTTTCTTGCGTGTCTTAAGTTGCAGCTCGCTTTGTTCATTTCTCGAACCAAGGCAACACCTCGGTCTGTTAAATAAGACACGAACGAATTCGTTAGAGATGTGCATACCGCCAGGGACGTTTCCACCTCCAGGTATATGCCCACTTCCTGGGACCTGTCTGCCTCCGGGTACTTGTCTTCCGGGGATGGGTCTGCTACCTGGCGCGTGTCCTCCAAAAGGAACTTTCCCGCTGCCCGGGCCGTGTCCACCACCAGGCACCTGTCCTCCACCTGGGACCCTTGTACCTCCAGGGGCACGTGCGCTGCCTGGGGCGGGTCTGCCACCAGGACCACGACCGCCACCAGGTACGTGTCCGCCCCCAGGAACTTGACCACCACCAGGAGTGTGACCACCACCAGGTATGCGTCCACTTCCTGGAATCTGTCTGCCACCAGGCATGTGTGCACTACCAGGGACATGCCGAGTGCCGGGGATGTGCCCACTACCAGGAATGCGTCCACCACCGGGCACGGGTATTCTACCAGGGTGCTTTCCACCACTTGGCACGTGTCCGCCCCCTGGAATGTGTCCGCCCCCTGGCAAGTGTCCGCCCCCTGGTAGGTGTCCACCACCAGGGATATGGCCGCTACCAGGATATCGAGTAACACCTGGGTACTGTCCACTACCAGGATGTGGGCCAGGTTTTCTGCTGCCTCGCCCAGCGCCTGGTGACACCTTTGGAGTGCTGCGGCTACCGTTGTTCGCTGTATTCCGGGAAAAACGGAGGAAGTAAAACGCTGTGTCATGCTTGTGAATTCAACCACTGCGTATGTCTCATGCACCTGTCGCGTATAGCAAATCATCTTTTATATTGCTGTGTTGTAGAACAAAGCGCGATTTCTTCGCCGCTGCTCGCCTGACTGTCACGGTGTCAGAACTGGGATCGGAAGCTTGTTTCTGCCATGCAGTGGGCTTTTCTAGAGGAGCAAAGTTTTAACAGTAATGAGGGATGATCGCCCCTGAGGCCCCCAGTCCCCGTCTGCGGGCTGTCTAGAACGGCAACAAGGCAGCGGATCGACCACAAGCCACGATTGTATGTTCAATACTGCTACTTCCGCCAAAGCCTCTCGACCCTACGAGCAAGAGTTCCTAGAAATGGAACATCTCGAAGAGACAGTTCGAACGTTTTGCGACAGCAACGAAGCTGAAGCTAGTCTGAAGATATTCAGGCCGTCACGTTATTAATGGCCATCGGAGAAGAGGCAAGGCGTGCTTTCCAGAGGTTTAAGCTTGAAAACGAGGAGCTTAAGTATTTGACAGTTTTAATTCAGAAGCTTTAGGAGCACTACAAACCCGGTAGAATTCTTACAGAACGACACTGAGCCTACCGAACATTCACAGCGGAAACCAAATGTCCGTAGACGGCACACACAGGAGAATGTGGACTCTGGCCACAGTTGTTGGTCTTGCAGGGCCAACCTGATCATACCTCCTGGCTACACACAATGGAAAGCCGTTATCCTGTGAGATAGAGCCTCTGAAGGCCATAGAAGCCGCGGCGCCTCTACATGCGTCCCAAGACACCGTGTGACAAGTTGCCCTCCTAGGGACGCAGTTCAAGCCCCCCTTCTAAGAAGAGAACGCATACGCTGACAGCCGCATCGTTATCCGCTACCAGAACGCAAGAAAAGTATACATGCCCTTGTTTGCCGATAAAGAAGTGTGCTTTATTTTCCCTCTTGTTTTGCTTCTTTTTCATGTTTTTCCCGAAGAAGGGAAGATGTGACGGAGCGCAATGAATTGCTTGCAGTTCCAACCTCTGCGCATTTCTCCTTATATAAGGCCACGCTGCTGCTCATCTGTCTTGGTCACATTACATTTCGTATACCGGGGAGATTCTTTAGATATTCTAGAAATTTTAAGAGCTACCCATGGCAGATAATATAATTCTAGTCCTCGAGCTGCATTATGCCGACGGGTGGACATTGCCTGCACGAAAAAAACTAAACACATATCAAATAAAGCACAAATTCAATAATTAAACTTGTGACTACTTACTTTACCGCACATATTGGAATTAATGAATTGTAAGCGGTGAGTGTAGACGGCGTACTCACATGGAATGAATTTAGCGAATGACTCCAGTTTGAAGGAATGCGCCTTCAAAGTCGCCATAAAGAATGCACTGTCCCACTTATTTTTTCAACAAAATACTCGTTTAAGAAGTGAAGTCAATAATTAGCTGCCACACCCATGTATTCTGTCCCACATTTCGGGAAATATTTCGAAACTGGTGTGTCATCAAGGAGATTCCTTTTTAGCGGATGCGTCTTGCAAACTGACCGGCTACGGTTCGTAAATTGCGGCATATGCCTAAAGTAAGTAATTAAGAGTTGAATTTGTGAACTTGTGTTAATCATCTGAATATGTGTTTCGATTTCTCGTGGTAGTTGTGCACGCCTCTTCGAATAATTATCTTCAAGGACAGAAATATCCTATTTGCTACAGGTGATATTTAAAATCTGGAAAACTAAGATGACCTTCCCGAATATGCTAACACTCTTTTTGTTTTGTACGATAGTTCTTTACGGTACGAAGAGCCTTCATTTTTACCAAAATATTATTAAATGGAAAGAAATTGAATATTTTAGTTTACCATTTACATAAATTTGCACATATACTTGCTGAACTAATTTAGTTACGAAGGAATATGAGCAAGAACAATAAACTGATGCTATTCATGCTATCGGCAGGCATAACTAATCTGCATGATCTCCTTCCATCAAGTTCCTGTTGCAAAACTTTATAGTAGAATTCTTAGGCTTTATTATAGGCAATTTACCCTTTTTCACCGCGTAGGCAATAATTGTAGCGAAGAGAACGAATTGATGCCCATCATTATTCCACTTGAATGGCGGAGCGCCAATCGAGTGGAATGATGCTTGGACTCGGTGTTGTGTTCCCAACAGTCGCATGTGCCGTTTTGAACACCCAGTAAATAAACATTACAGCTGTAAGACATGCATTTCGAGTTACGGTTGCTTGCCGTAGCGAAAAGAGTTAAATCACCCGATTTTGCCTGCCAAAACCACGATATGTTTCTCACGCATACCGTGGAGAGTGAGACAGAGAGAGCGAACAAACATCGCTCATCAGGGATTGTTGAAGCGTTGTCTTCGGGGTGATCTCCCCCTTTGCAGGAATCAGTACGCTTTCGCAGCGTCGAAGGCCATCGCTACGAGCTAACACCGGTCTGTGATAGCGAAGCTGGCTAGGGCCCTCTCAGCCTCAGCTCAGGATTCTGGTATGGATTGGGTGTTTAAGGGTGTTTCTGTACAACCACCTACCATGAGCTAAAGGGCGCCCTGTGCTTCCCAGAAGTGGTAAAGTCAAAAATACAAGATGGGGGTAAAGTGGTAGAGTGTAGATTGGTGGGGAAAGGTGTTGGTTTGCAATGCTTCGAAAATGAACTCTTGACTTTGGTTAGCTTTTTATGAGGCTGTGACAATGTTCTACGTTGCGATCTATAGTGGATGGGGATTTCCTTATAGGAGTCTAGAGGGTGTGGGTGCCACAACTCCTCCGGAATATTTTTGAGCACATGGGGTTTTGAAACCTGCAGCTGTTTCTACAGAGCGGATACTGCATTTCGCCAGCACAGGAACGTGGCCTCCATGCCTGGACTGAGGCCGCGACCTCTAGTTGAGCCCCATCACGCGATAGTCGCTCAGATACCGCTGCGGATGGTAAAAAGACCACCAAAGGCTGATTTGCACTCACCTGCGAATATCTGGGTTTAGGATGGCGTAAATATTTCTCATTATTCCGTGTCCTTTCTTCCATTTGATTGAATGCTAACTTTCCTGCGTAATCAGTATAGCTTGACACATAACTGCCGGAACTGTGGGTTAACCAAGCCACGCCGCAGCTCAAGCTGTACTGCAAATAACACGCATTTATGACTTCAGTCGATTTGACGGTGCAGTCACCTCCCGCGCAAACGGCAGTTTCTATTACTGGGTAGAAAAAACACCAGTATTTGCATTGTCATTTAAAATGACCGATGCAAGATCGAGACCATTATCAGAAGACTCAATGTCCGGTTATTGATGGCGCGCTGTTGACGTGCCGAAATCCACAGCCCTATCGCTTTCTCCTAATTACACGCAGATAGCTTACGAGGCGTGGAGGTCCTCACCGAAAATAATCCTTGAGATTTAGCTATGCGTAGCAGCGTATATGTATTGTGTAGTTGCAACGATAGCTCCCGGTAGTGCACTGTTGCGTTAAGCTTGGCATTAGTAGTCAAGAGATGCTTAGCACAATAAGAACACTTGTAGAGTAATGCTAGAAATCTATAGAACCCTTACTCGTGCGCACATCCCAAGCGAAATAGAGCTACAGTGTGAACTCAGTTTCTGCTTGCTATTTTGAAGAGCTTTTCTTACTAGTAGGCCTTCGAACTGTACGATTGATTAGTGGTGCCTGAGAGTGATACATGCGGGTCAAACAGCGCCGTTGGCGGTTGCCCTGTACTGGCTGGTGCAGTAATATAGGCTGACAGGCGCGACACGTGGTAGCACCCGCGTGCGCGTGTTCAGCCCTAATTGCAGCGGAACCCGCTCTAAATTTCTCCCAGTGTTACATAGAGGGAGATCTGGCAGCACGACCTGTGCGAGTTTTCTAACGCGCGCTGTGCCACCAAAGGATTTCCGAGATAAGGGTGTACTCAGCGTGTCGAGAAATGGTCTTCACCTGAGACGTAGCCATAAAAGCAGAAATAAAGATTTAATACATGAAATTGTCAGGAAATGTTGTGCATTTTCTCCTTGTTTACAGTTTTCACTTTGTGCGTTATGCACTTATAACCCTATTTTTAGTCCATCGTCCTTTATTATTTACTTATGCACAGCTTCTTTCCTTAGACAATACACAATATTTATGGAAGATGGCTATAGACATAGTGGACATGTTGTTTTTGGCAGAGCGGGTGTTAGACGAGGTGTGATAATTTGCTACAAATATGACAAATTTAAACTTCATTATTGCCAACACATGGCTAAGTGACCTTATTAGGACCTTAAGGGCAATTTATTCGAAAAATTTGGAGGCAGTCACAAAACTCTAACACAATACCATACAGAGTCACGCCCAATGACAGGACTAAAACCAATCAAGTTCGCATACATAGAAACTTAATGTCACTGAGTTGCGTTCATAATTACGGGAAGCGCCCCTCACTCAGGTACAAAGTCAAGTCAACTAAACCTCGATGGCACTCGCCTTCTTTACACTCACGTCCACTCACTCCCACTAATACTCATCGACGTTCTACCTCAATAATGTGAACTTAGTGTGGAGCGGCAGTAAGTATGTGTATCCAGGAGTGAGTCTGCCGACCCATGCTACTAGGTGTGCTGACTCCCCAAGAAACATTCCAGCCCGAAGCCCTCCATTCATGAATTTACCCGCACACACAACCGCACCATTGTGGAGGTTTTTGTTTAGATGAATATTACAGAGTGCATGCAAAACACTCTCTTTCTACATTTGTCAACCTATTCTTTGCGTCGTACCTACTCGGGGCGTTGTATACTGGATAACCTTCAATTTCGTAAAATACAATACAGTCAAATTTAAAAGCAATATATCCGCTGTGTTCCCGTCAAAGAAGATTTCTGTGTGCTAAGTTGTCATGATGTGCGCTAAGTTGCCATGCACACATCATTAAGGACTTGAGAGTTGTCATGTACACATCATCAAGGGCTTGAGAGTTCATGGCGCTGCGCGAGCTTTGTTTGCAATGAAGACGACGCAGAGGACGTGCCATGCGGCTTTGGCGCCAGCACGCAGAAAGCTCAAATAAAAAATAACTACACAGAAAATAAATAACCAATAACATAAATCCACGGGGGACTAGAGAAAAAAAGGAGAGGAGGGGAACGAGAGACACACGTCGGTAGAGGGGATTAGACGGAAGGCGGCCTTTGGTGTGGAGGTTTACTCTCGTGGGGCCAAAGGACTCCAACCTACAAGGCCTTCACCTAGCCTCATCGAAGCTTCCCCGGCGGTCTGGTGTCTACCGGACCCGACGTAAGCTCGGACCGTTCGAGGAAGGCTGCGGGGGTGCAGAGCCGCGGGCTCGACGGGCTCGTAGGCTCGGGCTCTCAGATGCCTCCACCCACACTCATTGTGGTTTTCTAACGACCGGTGGCGTCTCTTCCCGGTGTTGCGGAGAGGGGGGCGCCATTTTGACAGCTGCACGGCTAAGCCGTTCTCGAGCGTCTGCGAGCGTAACTGTTCAGTCTACGCGGTACCGACTTCTGATCAGGACAAAGAAACTACCGGCACACTATTTCTTTCAACACTTTTGATGAGATAAACACGGAATCTTTAGTTAACTGTGTACCTTTGCCAGGGCTGCTTCAACCCACAAGTATGTCTTGACCTTATGCGATTTCTGGCATGCGCTCTGGTTGTACTTCCATGCTGAGATGCCATTTTCATCACTATGTTGTGATTTTGTGGACTCAACGCCATAACGGTGTTTGCCACTGCTTTGACTTCTGTTTTATAAAGTGTGTATTTTTCGTGTCAAGTTGCAGCTTGCTTTGCTCATTTCTCGAACTAAGGCAACACCTCAGCCTGTTAAATAACACACGAACCATTCGTTACAGATATGCATACCACCAGGGACGTTTCCACCTCCAGGTATGCGACCACTTCCTGGGACCTGTCTGCCTCCGGGCACTTGTCCTCCAGGGACGTGTCTGCTACCTGGCGCATGTCCTCCTCCAGGGACGTGTCTGCTACCTGGCGCGTGTCCTCCACCAGGAACTTGTCCGCTGCCCGGGCCGTGTCCACCACCAGGCACCTGTCGTCCACCTGGGACGCTTGTACCTCCAGGGACACGTGCGCTGCCTGGAACGGGTCTGCCACCTGGGACATGTCTGCCACCAGGGACATGTCTCCCACCAGGACCAGGACCGCCACCAGGTACGTGTCCGCCCCCAGGAACTTGACCCCCACCAGGGACCTGACCACCACCAGGAGTGTGACCACCACCAGGTATGGATCCACTTCCTGGAATGTGTCTGCCACCAGGTTTGTGTGCACTACCAGGGACATGTCGACTGCCAGGGATGTGCCCGCTACCAGGAATGCGTGCACCACCGGGCACAGGTCTTCTACCAGGGTATTTTCCACCGCTTGTCACGTGTCCGCCCCCTGGTAGGTGTCCGCCACCCGGGGTATGTCCGCTACCAGGATATCGAGTACGACCTGGGTACTGTCCACTACCAGGATATCGGCCAGGTTTTCTGCTGCCTTGTCCAGTGCCCGGTGACACCATTTCAGTGCTGCTGCTACCGTTGTACGCTGTTTAACGGGCAAAATGGAGGGAGTAAAACGGAATATCATGCTCGCGAAGTCAATCACTGGGTATGTCTCATGCACCTGGCGCGTATAGCGAACCGCCTTTTATATTGCTGTGTTGTGGAATAAAGCGCGATTTCTTCGCCGCTGCTCGCCTGATTGGGATGGTGTCAGAACTGGGATCGGAAGCTGGTTTCTGCCATGCAGTAAGTTTTTCCAAAAGAGCAAAGTTTTACCAGCATTGAGGGACGATCGTTCCTGAGGCCCCCAGTCCCGGACTGCGTGCTGTCTAGAACGGCAGCGAGGCAGTGGGTCGTCCACAAGCCACGAGGTTGAGTTCAACACTGTTACCTCAGCCGAAGTCTCTCGACGCTACGTGGCAGATTTTCTAGAAATGGAACATCTCGAAAAGAGCATTCGAACTTTTTGCGACAGCGACGAAGCTGAAGCTAGTCTGAAGACCTTCAGGCTGTTACATTCTTAATGGCCATCGGAGAAGAGGCAAGGCGTGCTTTCCACGTGTTTGAGCTTGAAACAAGGAGCGTAGGTATAGCACAGTTTTAATTGATAAGCTTGCACAGCACTACAAACCAGAAAGAATTGTTACTTTCAGCGAATTTCAGTGTGGTTCCAGGAACCAGTGGGATGGCGAGCCATTCAGTTAGTAGCTGATAGAGCTCATGAGTTTAGTAGAAAAAGCAAGTTAGAAAACTTGAGGAGAGGCTTCTACAAAGTAGAATAATGCTTCTGATAATAGACAAGGAACTGCAGCAGCTACTTATATCGGAAAATACGTCCTATGTTAAAACGGCTAAGATTTATCGTGCTAGAAAACAGGGTAAAATGCAGATATTTGAGATAGAAGCTGCAATCCGCACGTCTTTTGCATCTGACGGAAGCATGGATGCGGCAAAAATAGTCCGCCAGCTGCTCGAGTGGCGGCTTGCAGTAGCCCGAAACTTGAAGGTGCCCCGTAAGAGAAAGGTATTGTAAGAAATGTAGAGGGGGGGGCGAAATCATTTTGAGAGTGTGGGTCGCACGTGAAGCTCGAAGACGCGCCCAGAAAGAAGGCAGATAGGGTAAGTCGAAATAACCATTGACGAAGACCATTTTCTTCAAATGTTGGAAGTTCAAAATCATAACTGACGAGCTCTGCTTCGCAGCAGAAAATTTGTCTGGTATCATGATCAAGTGTAAGATAGACACCAGAGCGAACTGCTGTGTCGTAACAAAAGACCTCTTCCGAAAGGTAGCAGCAGTGCCAGGAAAATAGTTCCCGCATGTTGCGTACTCTGTTTGGCCACACAGAAAAAGCAACCGGAAAGATAAACTTGCTTCCCTCTAACAAGACGCAAAGCACAGAAGCTACGATCATTGCTGTTCTTCAAGATGTACCAGTGCCGTTGAGCGGACACGTGGCTGAGTGACTGGACCTGATAGACTTCGTAGATACGGTCAACGCAGAAGCCTCTGCGGACTTGATAAAGGGATTCTAAGATATCTTCTAGGGCCTAAAACCACTTGAGGGCGTTATATATCGCCTGGAAGTAAGCTCGCAGCACAACCAACCGTATAACAAGCAAGAAGAGTTCCCTTCGTTCTCTAAGAGCCAGCAAATACAAATCTAGACGAAATGGAACGTGATGGCATCATTGCGAAGGTTACCGAGCCATGCTGCTGCTCCAGCTATATGGTTGTAGCACTGTAAATTGCGCACGCCATTCGACATCACATCGGCATCAGACATTTTTCACAGCGCCATGCAAGAGGTGGTTAGATGTTTGGCTGGCGTAGCTGGGGTGTAGCAAGACACATTGTCTACGGACACGCAAGGCAGGAACACGACAGAAACCTCGCCGCCTTCACCGAACGCTGTCCAGAATGCAACCTGAATATGATAAAGGTGTCAATTTTTGCAGTCCTGCGTCCGCTACGTGGGCCACCTCGTCACGGCAGAAAGGTTTTCCGTCGACATGGACAGAGTGCAGGAATTCATGCAAGCACCAGCTTTTCAGAAGCAGCAAGCTTGTCATTATTCCAGCCAAACGAAGAGAAATCCTTGGCCTGCTTCACATTGTGGCCAAGATAAACAGAAGGCGAGAGCCATACAGGTAGCGAACTGGACAAGCATGAATGCTGATACTACAGTTGCAGGGAAGTTATGCACTGGTCGCGTTAAGTTCAAAAAGAAAAATGCAAAGCTGCCCATGCTCAGTCACGAGCTACCATATATGCTATGGCATGTTTTCGCTGTCGACCTTTTCAACCGTGGAAAAACGAATACACATGAGTAACAGATACTTACTAGTAGTTTTTGAGAGCGGATTCGGAATACCGCTGCCGCTGTAATCACTGCAAGTGCCGAAACATAAGGCTGCGTCTGGCATCCCAGCAAAGCTGTGCAGCGATAATGCCTCCCCCCCCCCCCCCCCTAACAGTTCAACCTTCCAATATTTTAGAAATCAATTTAATATCAACCACATTAAATGTAGCCCGTACTGCTCCCGGGACAACGGCTTGACAGAACGTGCGATTCGGGAAGCTAACAAATTGCTCAACAAATGCCCGTTTTCCAATCTTGAATTTTACGGCGTTTTGTTGGAATGGAAGAAACGCCAAGAGAAAAATGGCTGCAATTGACCGCTCAGACTAATGGTGCCTCACAGCAAAAGACCACTTCCGATCTTCAACTGGCCACAGGAGCCGGAGTTGAGGTCAACAGACGCCGTTCGAGAGCGACTGCAAGATATACGACACAAGCAGCGTCGCTGCTACAACAGAACGACACTGAGTCTACCTGACGTTCACAGCGGAAAGCAAGTATCCGTGTACGGCGCAAGCAGTAGATCGTGGATCGGGCCACAGTTGGTCTTGCAGTGCAAACGTGATCATACGTGCTGGCTACACACAATGGAAAGCAATTAGGCTGCGCGAGAGAGCCTCTGAATTCCCTAGAAGCCGCGGCGCATCTACATGCGTCCCAAGACACGTTGCGACAAGTTGCCCTCCTAGGGACGCAGTTCAAGCCACCCTTCTAAGAAGAGAACGCATACGCTGACAGCCGCATCGTTATCCGCTTCCAGAACACAAGTATACATGGCCTTGTTAGCAGATAAAAAAAAGTGTGCTTTATTTTCCCGGTTGTCTTGCTTCGTTGTCTGTCCTTTTTTTCACAAAGAAGGGAAGATGTGACGGAGCGCTATATAATCCTTCAATGCCAACCACTGGGCATTTCTTCTTATATAAGGCCGTGTTGCAGCTCACCTGTCTTAGTCACATTACATTCAATATACCGGGGAGATTCTTTAGATGTTCTAGAAATTTTAAGAACTACCCGTTGCAGATAATATGATTCTATTCCTCGAGCTGCATTATGCAGATGGATGGACATTGCCTGCACGAAAAAACTAAACACATATCAAATAAGGCACAAACTCAATAATTAAGCTTGTGAATAATTACTTTACCGCACGTATTGCAATTTACGAATTATAGCTGGTGAGTGTTGACGGCGTATTCACTTAGAATGAATTTCGCGAATGACGCCAGGTTGAAGAAACGCGCCTTAAAACTCGCCGTAAACAATGCGCTGTTCCACTTACTTCTTTAACAAAATACTTGTTTAAGAACTGAAGTCGATAATTAGCTGCCACACCCATGTATTCTGTCCCACATTTCGGGAAATATTTCGAAACTGGTGTGTCATCAAGGAGATTCCTTTTTAGCGAATGCATCTTGCAAACTGACCGGCTACAGTTCGTAAATTGCGACATATGCCTAAAGCAAGTAATTAAACTTTAATTAGTGAACTTTTATTAATTATGTGAGTATGTGTTTTGATTTCTCGTGCTAGTAATGTACGCCTCTTCGGATAATTCGCCTCAAAGACAGAAATATGCTATTTGCTACCAGTGATTTTATTAAATCTGGGAAACTAAGATGACCTTCCCGAATACGCTAACACGCTTTGTTTTGAACGATAGTTCTATGCGATACGGCAAACCTTCTTTTTTCCGAAATAGTTACTAATGGAAACAACTTGAATATTAGAGTTTACCATTTATATGAATTTCCACATATAATTGTTGAACTGATTTAGTTGCGAACGAATATGGGCAAGAACAATAAATTGATGCTATTCATGCTATTGGCAGGCATAACTAATCTGCGTGATCTCTTTCCATCAAATTTCTGTTGCAAGACTTTATAGTCGAATGCTAAGGCTCTATTATAGGCAAATTACAGTTTTCCACCACGTAGGGAATAATTGTAGCGAAGACAACGAATTGATGCCCATCATTATTCCACTAGAATGGCGGAGCGCCAATCGAGTGGAATGATGATTGGACTCGGTGTTGTGTTCCCAACAGTCGCATGTGCCGTTCTGAACTCCAAGTAAATAAACCTTACTATTGTAAGGCAAGCATTTCGAGTTACGGTTGCTTGCTGCAGCGCAAATAGTTAAATCGCCTAATTTTGGTTGCCAAAACCACGATATGTTTCTCACGCATACCGTGGAGAGTGAGACAGAGAGAGCGAACAAACATCGCTAATCAGGGATTGTTGAAGCGTTGTCTTCGGGGTGATCTCCCCCTTTGCAGGAATTAGTACGCTTTTGCAGCGTCGATGGCCATCGCTACGAGCTAACACCGATCTGTGGTAGCGAAGCTGGCTAGGGCCCTCTCAGCCACAGCTCAGGATTCTGGTATGTATTGGGTGTGTAAGGGTGATTCTGTACAGGCACCTACCATGTGCTAAAGGGCGCCCTGTGCTTCCCAGAAGTGGTAAAGTCAAAAGTGCAAGATGGGGGTAAAGTGATAGAGTGTAGATTGGTGGGGAAAGGTGTTGGCTTAGAGTGCTCCGAGAATGAACTCTTGACCTTTGATTAGCTATTTATGAGGCTGTGAGAATGTTCTACGTTGGGATCTATAGTGCATGGTGATTTTCTTATAAGAGTCTAGAGGGTGTGGGTGCCAGAAGTGCTACGGAATAGTTTTGAGCACATGGGGTTGTGCCCCCCCCCCAACCTGGAGCTGTTTCTATATATTTCGCCAGCACAGAAATGTGACCTCCACGCCTGGACTGAGGCCGCGGCCGCGAGTTCAGCGGCATCACGCTTTAGTCACTCAGATACCTCTGCAGATGAGAAAAGACCACGAAAGGCTGATTTGAACTCACCTGCGAATATCGGGGTTGAGGATGACAAATATATCTTATTATTCCGTGCACTTTCTTCCATTTCATTGAATGCTAACGTTCCTGCACAATCAGCTTAGCTTGACACATTACTGCCGGAACTGCGGATTAACCAAAGCCATGCCGCAGCTCAAGCCGTACTACAAACAACACCCATTTAAGACTTGAGTCGATTTGACGGTGCAGTCCCCTCCGGCGCACACGGCAGTTTCTACTGCTGAGTAAAAAAAAAAAACATTTGAATTGTCATTTACAAATGACCTATTTAATATCAAAGCCATCATCAGAAGACTCAATGTCCGGTTACTGATGGCGCGCAGTTCACGTGCCGAATTCCACAGCTCTATCGCTTTCTCCTAATTACACGCATTTAGCTTAGGCGGCGTGAAGACCCTCACCGAAAATAATCCTTGAGATTTAGTTATGCGCAGCAGCGCATGCCTATTGTGTAGTTGCAACGATAGCGCTCGGTAATGCACTGTTGCGTAAAGTTTGGCATTATTAGAGAAGAGGTGCTTAGGCACAATAAGAACACTTGTAGAATAATGTAAGAAATCTATAGAACCCTTACTCGTGCGCACATCCCAAGCGAAAATAGAACTGCTGTTCGAACTCAGTTTCTGCTTGCTATTTTGAAGAGCTATTCTTACTAGTAGGCCTTCGAACTGCGCGATTGATTAGCAGTGCCAGAGAGTGATACATTGCGGGCCAAACAGCGTCGTTTGCGGTTGCCCTGTGCTGGCTGTTGCAGTAATATAGGCTGACAGGCGCAACCCGTGGTAGCACCCGCGTGCGGGTGTTCAGCCCTAATTGCAGCGGAACCCACTCTAAATTTCTCCCAGTGTTACATAGAGAGAGATCTGGCAGCACGACCTGTGCGAGTTTTCTAACGCACGCTGTGACACCAAGGGATTTCCGAGATAAGGGTGTGCTCAGCGTGTCGAGAAATGGGCTTCACCCCAGACGTAGCCATAAAAGCAGAAATAAAGATTTATTACAGGAAATTGTGATGAAATGTCTTATGCATTTTCTCCTTGTTTACAGTTTTCACTTGGTGCGTTATGCACTTATAACCTTATTTTTAATCCATCATTCTTTATTATTTACTTATGCGCAGTTTTTTTCCTTAGGCAATACAGAATATTTATAGAAAATCGCTATAGACATAGGGGACATGTTGCTTTTGGCAGAGGGGCTTTTAGGCGAGGTGTCATACTTTGCTACAAATATGACAAATTTAAACGTCATTATTGCCAACACATGGCTAAGTGACCTTATTAGGACCTGAAGGTCATTTTATTCGAAATATTTTGAGGCAGTCACAAAACTCTAACACAATACCATATATAGTCACGCCCTATGACAGGACTAAAACCAATGAAGTTCGTACACATGGAAACTTAGTGTCACTGAGTTGTGTTCGTACTTACGGAAAGCGCCCCTAACTCAACTACATAGTCAAGTCGACTAAACCTCGAGGCACTCGCCTTCTTTACGCTCACGTCCACTCCCTCCCACTAATACTCGCCAGCGTTCTACCTCATTAATATGACCTTAGTGTGGAGTGGCTATGAGTATGTGTACCCGAAACTGAGTATGCCAACCCGTGCTACGAGGTGTGCTAACTCTCCAAAAAACATTACAACCCGAGGTCCTCATTCATTGATTTACCCGTGCCCACAACCGCAACACTGCGGAGGTTTTTGTTTTGATGAATAGTTCAGAGTGCATCCAAAATAACTCTGTCTACATTTGTCCACCTATTCTTTGCGCCGTGCCTACTCGGGGCGATGTGTACTAGATAACATTCAATTTCGTAAAACACAACTCTGTGAAATATAAAAGCGGTATTTACGCTGTGTTCGTGTCGAAAGAAAATTACAACTTTTTTTTGTTCTAGCAGAATTTTTAGAAGTCACCATGGCATGCAGCAGCATGCTATTTCTTAAGCGCAATTGCTCTTGGAGGCTGGTATTTTTTTGCTCAAGAAATAAGAATAAAAATTTGACTAATTACCAAGCGCGTTCTGATTAATTTGTACTCCACTTACGGTACGGCACATATTGCAATTTAAGAATAGTAGGCGGTGGCTTTGACAAGCATATGCCTTTAGAACGAATTCTAACGATGACACCAATTTCGAGACAAAGATTCGAAATGTTTGCGTGGAACTACATTAGTGCTCCAGTATATTTTTAGGCTTCAGTGCCTAAACAAGCGTTTCGGTAAAAATAAATGTGAGTGCAACAGAGAACTTTTACTGCAAGTGTAGCTGTCCTTATCATAAACTGATTTTAGTTTCAAAATTTATTCCAAAGGAATGTTCCTAGGGAAATAAGTGGCTTTATTCGGGTATTGTAATATGCGCATAAAAGTATTTATCTCAAAGTTTGTTTCCGAAAACTTCCTTTATTAGTAAAGTATGCATTTAATTTACAGTATATCTAATGTTTGGCTCTTTGAATAATGAACCTTAGAAACTAGATCTGTGCAGTATGCAAGAGGTTGTTTAATCCTGTTAGCACCGAAACAAGGCACACGGTATATGGTATATTTATTAAAATGCGTAGCCATGAGCTTGACGCTTCACTGTCATGAAGATGTGTAGCGTTTCTTGGCAAAAAGCACAAGCTACGAATGCATCGTGGAAAAATGAACCTTGCGCTTTATTTCACGCACTTTTGCCTTTTCTTTAGAAAAAGAAGGGACTGAAGCGTATCTTTTCAACGTGCAGCTTTTTTTTTTCTTGGTATAAAAAAAATCAAGCGTGGAGACACTTAAAATGCCCTTCATTTTGATTACAATGTGGAGGTCAATTCTTTCAACCATCCTAACTGCAATCTATGATATGCCTATTTTCTTCGTGCCCTTTGTAATGAGAAGCTATGAGTTCCAAGCAGCTTTTTGTCAACTGTGCTGAACAGTTTCTTTGCGCTATTTTTTTATATCAGCGTTACTCATTTTACGTGTGGTTTTAATGACGGATATGAACGCGAGAGCCTTGCCTGTCAGCTTTTCGAAGTTTTAATGCGAAAGACTAAATTTCAACTAAATAAAGCGAGAGTTCATTTACAAATTGTTCACACCAGTACGGTAAAAAAAATTTAACTTTAACATAGCCCTATAATAACAAATGAATCTTAACTTTAAGGCCATGCTCTAAATGACGCCTGTCCTGAAGCCACCACAGGAAAGCAATATATATTCATGCCCTCGTATTAAAGGAATTAAATTATGAGTTTTAAGGTGCGAAAACCACGGTCTGATTATGAGGCACGCCGTAGTGGGGGACTCCGCAGATTTCGACCACCTGGGTACCTAAGTACACGTGTGTTTTCGCATTTCGGCCCCGTCGAAATGCGGCCGCCGTGGCTGGGATTCTATAACGCGACCTCGTGCTTACCAGCCTAACACCATGGCCACTAAGCAACCAGGGCGGGTATGTCTTCATACGAAGGGCGGACTATTTTTAATGAATTTTCTGAAGCATTTCTGAATAGCGGAATTACGGCTATAAACTTGACACGTCATAATTCTAAACACTTTGCGGTCCTCCTGCTTTATGCATTTAGTGGGAATGCGGTTCTCTCGAAGGAGTCTCCTGAGCATCCGGGGGAAAAAAATGCTCTGCTGTTTGCGGCTTAGGCCGGTAACAATAAAAAATTGACAAATAAAAAACAACTTACTTGTTGGCGGCGTTCGTAAAACTTTGCCGTATGTCGCCGACACCGTTTCTGCAAGGTGACAGAAGAAATTTCATAGAGGCTGCTTTCTGTTCCTCGGTATTGTCTTACTTAAACATATGTGAAACGCGGCAAATGTCTAACTCAACAGCCACTAAGACGATCCGAATGAAATATGTTGCAATTAGGATAATAAACAATGCCATTGTCGTTTTAGGCAGTGTAAGATTTACAAAATTTTACAGATACTTTAAATATGTTTAAAAAAATGGGAAACAAAAGGTACAAATCCATATCTGTCAGAAAACAGGTGGGGCGGTTCTGCAGACTGCATCTGTCAGAAAATCAGAAGCTGGGGAATGTGACGTGCGAGTCAGCGGCCCACGTAAAGTTGTTTCACCGTTAACATTCAGAAGCGTATACTGTTGGGCCAGTTGGTGCACTCCTTAGTGCCGTTGAGCGTAAATACAGGCGGGATGAAACGGAGTGTACAGGACAGACGCTCACTTACAAATGAGGTTCAATGAAAGGTTTTCCAGGGAGCGAAGGGGCGCACATGTGCTGTGGAAAGGCGGATACAAATATCACGCATAATAACATGTGAAAATTGTACAAAATGCAACCGCCCGAGGAGGTAACTGATTCCTTTATCTGTCGAGGCAACTGTCGGGACACTGACACAAGTGGCAGATTGTGCGCATATCTGGCCGGCCGCAATAATTTCTCTCACCAGTCTGTTATTGGACTTGTTTGAAATGGATGCATTTCAAAATGGTGGAAGCAAGCGCAATCTTTGATGCGAGCGCCTGTCCTGTCCACTCCGTCTCTTCCAGCCCATATTTACGCTTAGCAACGCCATCGTTAACGTTATTTTCCAGATACCCTTCTAACAGGTTACTGGCTTCTTTCACATCCGTGTAGAAAACAAAATTGTTAAGGCCTTACATGACTTAATGGCCACCACCTCTGAGTTGTGCCATTTATTTTTGCTCAGTTAGAGTCTCCTTTACTGATCCGTTTAGTTTGTCCTAAATGTAGTGATATTCAACAATGTTTCTTAAGACAGACGGATGGTCGGACGAAGTAGTCTACTTGAAACATTGCATATAGTTTAAATGTTTTGTTCTGTTGTATTGAACCCAATCTAATTCGGCGCAGTGGATGCGAGGCGTGCAATCTTTCTTTTTCCTACGCAATTATACAGGAGCTCAAAATGTAACACGTCCTACTAAAAATTTTTGTGTGCTCGATACAATACAGCTGGTTTAGCATTCTGAGTTTACAAGAGACGAAGAAAGTACTTACCATCTGTATCATCGTATTCAGCTATAAAAAATGTTCAGGATAAATTGATAAAGTAGGCGTACCATGCGTGTGTCACATAAGGTACGTTCCAGCATCTGCAAATTTGCGTTTCTCAACAGGCACAGCAGTTCACGGAATAGCAAAACAGCGAATATTTTTGCGATAACAGAGGCGCTGGTAACAGTAGGTTATAACACCTTCTTCAACCGCGACGTCTTCGAAACGTTTGTATTTCCATTGTTCTAACAACTATTGAAATAAAAGGGTATTGGGTACAAGGTAATCTTTGTATGCAGTTACCGTTCCAATTCTAGTTGTCTTTTATACTTGTTATTGTTGCAAGATGGCGCCAACAGTGGGGTTGAGGAAACATAACTGTACGCCGACCACTAAATATTACGCATGGCGAGCGGAAAAAAAGGGTGGTTAATCCTAATGTAACGATGAAAAAAACGCTAACGATGGAAAATCATCATCATCATCACCATCTGCAGCAGCAGCAGCCGACGCCACGGCCGCCGCCGCCACCACCTCTTATGCCCTCGGCATGACAAAAACCACTCCCAGCGATCTCCAGTTACCACGATCATGCGCTAGCTGATTAAGAATTGCCTCCGCAAATTGCCTAATTTTATTACCTCACCTAACTTTGTGCCGTCTTTGAATGGAAGTATATCAATCAGCAAAGAATACTGCTAAGCTTTACAATAATCTGAATGGTAGTCATCTACTGGACGAAGCCGGATCAGGTTGTCACAGTAGAAACGTAAATTTGCCACTGATGTCTAAACATGTGCTGTGGATGGAGTAGCGTTGGAACCGTGCAGCATATTTTATTAGCATGCAGCAATATCTGTCTAGAGATGCATGAAAAGGCAGTAACTCTGCCCGAGCTCCTGCATTTTAGCGATAATCAAGGAAGAACAGTTCAGAAATGTGAAACGCGGCTGGATATTTTTGTGAACTCAACAACACGGAACACAAAAAATAAACAATTGCAAAATACAATTTTATAGCGTTCACTAATTTGTTAAAACTGATCGTGAGATCTAGGGGCCGAGGACAGGCGCAAGAAAAAAAGTAAATGTAATGAGCTTGGTCGCATGCTTTCCCCTTCAGTTAAAAAGCAATGCTGTTAATTTCCTTCCAGATCGCCACGTCCATCTGTCTTTTTTCGGTCTGCCGTTATCCCGTAAACAGAAACACGTCAAAGGACAGGTTCAACGCATCGATTTGAACGTGTCTGTATATTTACCCGTGCTCTATTGACCCTTCTCGTAAGGCAGTTTGTTCTAGAGAAACGAGAGGGCGCTTTTGGTGGCGAGCCGCACGTCGCCTCAGTGACAGCGCATGATTAAGAAACCATTAGCGCTTCCACCTTGCTTCTGTGCGATCAGCTGTAGGAAATGCAACGGAGTTTTCGCTAACGCACTCTGCTCCAATCATGCCGGATTGAATCATGTGGATTGAAGACATGTGCTGCCTGCGAAAATAGTGACTGCCATTTTAAGGAACGGAATGAATCGGTGGAGCCAAGTTCGCGTACCGTTACTACAACTGCCCGTAGGTGCTACCGACACTTGGAGATGAACGGCTTTCTTCGCGGATACAGAAATGTACTCATCCGCAAGCGTTGTACTGCTAACCTTCAAAGAAAGTGCTTCAGCCCAGGAACGTCGACAAGGGTGAGTGCCGCTCGTCAAACAATGACAAAGGGAGTAGCGCCGCTTCCTGTTATAGTACGTTTCGCGCACCGTGTACATACATATTCCCCAAATGGCACGGAAGCTTACGCCCACTATATCACTAACGTGTCCAATGGGCGCTAACTTGAATATATGCGCATCATATGCGTCCAATAAATGACGGACTACACCGATAGCGCACAAATGGCCAAAATTGAACAATTCGTGACGGGCCACAAGATAATACATCGTTGCTACAAGGTATTACAATGTACAAAACAGCTACCTTTGAAGCCTTGCGTGGCAAGAACAAATGTATCGGCGACGAGAACACCGGCGAGTGATTAGGCAGAAATAATCTGATAGCGACCGTACCAAGGAAACTTACTGCGTGAGAAATGTGACAAGCCACTGCTTCACAATATTTGCCAAATAAAGAACGAAGAGCAAAACACACTAATCCTGATTGAATTGATGAACAGTAAGTTTGGCGCTTGGAATACATATTTAGCCTCGCTTATAAAACATGCACCATATACGCTGCTCAGGTCGCTTGGACATAGCTTAATTAGCTTCCAAAGCGCTTTTCCATGTTCATTGAAGCTGTGGCCAAAGCTTCCTGTCATCCGCGCAGTCACTGTCTATGGTATCTCCCTAAACAGAGGTTCGCTAAGCCGCATCGGCGTCATACGCACCCATTCTAAACGCGGAGGCAACGGAGGCAGTTGAGGCAAGGAATGGACGCGTCACCACCTTATCAAACATGGCAGCTCCCACGGGATCGTCGCGAAAAGGATTGATACATACTGCAGTTTAGGGAATACTAGAACACCGGAGAAGCAATCAGTGACCGCGGCACCGGTATCCACATATTGTGGCACTTCGTGTAACTATAAAGTGTGAGAAGCGTGTTTTACAGCGAAGCTGTATACCTCTACCATCCAAGGTAATTTTCGCGTTATTGGCGTAGTAAGCAAAAAACTCCCAGTACGTGCGCCGATCCCGAAGATTGTGCAATGCCGGCCCAACCCACGTCGAAGGTGAAGCAGGCGTGAAGCACTCCCAATACGTGAGCTGATCCCGACAATAGTGCAATACCGGCCCGACTCGCGGCGGAGCTGAAGCAGGCGTTAAGCACTCCCCATGCGTGGGCCGATACCGAAGATAGTGCAATACCGGCCCAACCCACGTCGAAGGTGAAGCAGGCGTGAAGCACTCCCAATACGTGAGCTGATCCCGACAATAGTGCAATACCGGCCCGACTCGCGGCGGAGCTGAAGCAGGCGTCAAGCACTCTCCATGCGTGGGCCGATACCGTAGTGCAATTCTGGCACGACCCGCGGCGGAGCTGAAGCAGGCGTTAAGCACTCTCCATGCGTGGGCCGATACCGTAGTGCAATTACGGCACGACCCGCGGCGGAGCTGAAGCAGGCGTTAAGCACTCCCCACGCGTGGGCCGATACCGAACTAGGTGCAATACCGGCCCGACTCGCGGCGGAGCTGAAGCAGGCGTTAAGCACTCCCCACGCGTGGGCCGATACCGAAGTAGGTGCAATACCGGCCCGACCCGCGGCGGAGCTGAAGCAGGCGTTAAGCACTCTCCATGCGTGGGCCGATACCGTATAGTGCAATTCCGGCACGACCCGCGGCGGAGCTGAAGCAGGCGTTAAGCACTCCCCACGCGTGGGCCGATACCGAAGCAGGTGCAATACCGGCCCGACTCGCGGCGTTGCTGAAGCAGGCGTTAAGCACTCTCCATGCGTGGGCCGATACCGTAGTGCAATTCCGGCACGACCCGCGGCGGAGCTGAAGCAGGCGTTAAGCACTCCCCATGCGTAGGCCGATACCGAAGTAGGTGCAATACCGGCCCGACCCGCGCCGGAAGTGAAACAGGCGTTAAGCACTCTCCATGCGTGGGCCGATTCCGAATATTTTGACATGCCGAGCCGACCCGCGGCGGAACTGAAGCTGGTGTTAAGCACTCCCGATACGTGGCCCGATCCCGAAGATAGTGCAATACCGGCCCAACCCGCGTCGCAGGCGAAGCAGGCGTTAAGTACGCGCCATACGTGGGCCGATACCGACGATAGTGCAATACCAGCCCGGCCCACGTGGGAGGTGAAGAGGCGTTAAGCACTCCGCATGCGTGGGCCGATCCCGAAGATAGTGCAATGCCGGGCCGACCCGCGACGGAGCTGTAGCAGGCGTTAAGCACTCCCCATGCGTGGGCCGATACCGAAGATCTTGATATGCCGGGCCCACCCGCGGCGGAGGTGAAGCTGGGGTTAAGCACTCCCCATACGTGGGCCGATCCCGAAGATACTGCAATGCCGGGCTAACCCACGGTGGAGTTAAGCAGGCGTACAGAGGCGATGCGCGCGGACAGTCGCGTTGTATTTTTACTAAATGTCCTCAGTTTACAAAACTTCCTGCGTCAATGAAAGGGAATGGGTACCGTCACGCTAAATTTCGTAGTTATACACAGGGTGCCGGATGTCGTGATTGCTGCCAAATCTAAGTTGCGCTAAACTGCAGTGGTGATCTACAAGTTTGAATATGTTTTTAGAGCACGGGCAGTAAGGGCAAAATGCTGTATCTACTGCATGCAAAGCGTTGTACGTGCTATGCGTGTGAAGTCGTATAGGTAGTACTATACGTAAAGAGAGGTTGGTACTCACTGACGTAGACGTTGGCGATAAGGATGAGCAGAATGATCATGAGGATAACCAGGATAAGGATGCAGCAGCAAATGATGGGAACAATTTCGTCGGGGTAAGTGTCCTCATCTTTGGGTTCTTCGTTGAGCCTGCGGAAGTTAGTGCCCAACTGTCAGTGATCTATTTCCACTTCTTGCTCCCCTTCATTGCATTGCAACTTATTACTGCCCACTTTTAGTTTTCATCCCTGTTGTCTCTTGCAATTTCGCATTTCTCACGCAACAAGACGATTGTTGCAGACGTTGGGTTGGGTTAGGTTAGGTTAGTTTGATAGGTTGACTGACAGGCTAGGTTAGGTTAGTTTTCATAGTTTGGCTGAAAAGATCAAAACTCACATAAATAAATCTTGCCATCAGCGTTTTTTTTCCCACGGTCACAACTGCGACGTTGCAAAAACCCATTTAAAAGGTTTGTATGGCATTTGCACAAAACCAAGAACCACATGTAGCCATTTGCCAAGGAGTGTTTCTGGCTGCCGGTGTGAGGCATAGACTGGGCCAGTCTCTAGATTCCAGTAGCCAGTCGTTTACTTCACTGCACGAATTGATGTTTTGTTCTGTTTCTCAAATGTTCCGTAAGCAAAATCCAACATGAATGCCGGGTGCGGTGCGATGCTCAGCAAGTATCGTCCATGTAGAGATCTCTGGTAAAAAATAAATCATTGTGATGTCGCAAAATTTAGTACCACCTTCAAAACACTGAAAAGAAGTTTGAGCTAGTTCACAGCGGGGTCGTGCCGAACGTTCGTTTGGCACTAAGTGTAACATGTAGGTGCCGCTCCTTTGTTTTATCAGTCATCAAGTATGTTTAGGGCATTGTACACAGCTCACGCACGGTTAGTTACTTGCTTTTCGCCGTCGTAAAATTCATCCAGTGCGTAGGAGCCGAGGCGAGCGCTGTCATATACCATTAGCCAAGGATGAGAGACCGGGCAACAGTGGCTGCGAAAGGCTGAAGCCCCAGTGGGTGCAAATAATTTAACGTTTGAGAGGCCACACCTTAGAAGTGAACTATGACCAAGTGTTGTTCTACCAATACATACAAAAAATCGAGCCATGCCACGCCTAAAACTTGCTTCCCTCACAGCTTGCTGTGATGGAATCTTGAACACTCGGCAAATAAACAGCTTCGGTCAAGGTCTCCTACTGACATCACTATCGATTTGCAAGAAACATTTGCCTTAAAAGTTCGCGAACTCAATGCGGATGCTGAAATCTGTCTGGAGCGAAGATTCTGTGAAGCGGGCAATTGAATGTTATACCACTAAATGTCATGCGCATAAGTCTATCCATCCAGTGCAACGCGTTTTGGTTCATCATCTAACCTGTTTCGTCTGTACAATTGTTCTGTTTCTACGCCGCATAGTTCGCGAGAAACGGACGTATGCACATTGTATGCAGAACGTACGCACATTGTAGATGTAGGCACACACACCATGGGCAGATGCATTTATATCTTCCCTATCCCGCGTGCCAGAGCGGCACATAGCCACTGGAGCAACAATGAGTAGTGCGTTTATAAGTAAATGCAGTCAAACCATTTGTCGTATATTATGGGATAGTCTATGAATAGATTGAGGTTTTGTATGCAGATGAGCCGACATTATATCATACGCTGCTCTATTAGGAGATGTGTGTGCTTTAGAAACACCCATGAAACTATATATAAATGTTTTAATCTATATGCTAGTTCGAGATGAGGCGCAAAGAACCGTGGTCTACTCACTGACACGAAATTATCAGTTAACACTTTATGCTATATGAGCCGGAGTGAGTGACAAGATAACAAATTAAGCAGCCCCGTGAAATGCCGCGGTGAAAAGGAGAGGGGGGGATCGGCAACGATACTTTGGCTTAACCAACACGCGTTTGTGTGTTACATAATTTTTCGCTTCTGTGCCACTACTCTGCAAACTTCTCCTCGCTCCTGCTTTTTCAGTGTACTGGTGCTTCTTGAACATTTATATATCATTATGAAGTTTATGGAAATGAAATAGACAGTTAACAGAAAAATATTTCGGAAGATAGTTGCTGCATGGCTATTCAAATAATTGTGTTCTCCAGAGTCAACACGCCCGCAAAGAGGCCGACATGTCTTAGTCGGACAACTCCTTGTCTGTAAGTGAGGACAACGTGACACAGAGATCGATTACAAATTTAATCATGATTTCAGGGAGGTTGTACATAGTTTCCAAAGTGCACCAACGAACTGAGGGCGCGACATAGTTTTCCAAATCGCATCAACTTGTCTAAGAAGAAGTTTCATTAGGGTAACAATGTGATGATGGCGACAACACTGACGATATTGCGACGATGACTAGCGAGGTCGTTACGTGAACGATGACGACCACGACAACGACACAATGATGGCACAACGGCTCAAAGGTGTTAAAGGGGGGCACAAATCCTCAGGGGCGGATATCGTGCAATAGCAAGTTATGTAAATCGTGTAAAATATTTTTGCTAAATCCTCTTGCCTGAAGCCGTTTGTGTGTCGCGCATGCCATCTCCGAGGCGTCTATGTACTCGCAACAGTTTACTTTCGTGCGAAGTTATGGTCATTGCTCGCGCTCATGTATGTCAGCTATGTTGCGTTTTTTTGTGTTATATTAGGTGTAGCCGCGCCAAATGCAAACAAAGACAGCGGTCTACAAGTATTTCTGCTGTTGCGAACGCATTTATTGGGACATTCTTTCACAGTTATTACTAACCATGTTATTTCGCTCGTCTACTTTATTTCTGAAATGAATGCGTGCAGCGCTACGGAAGAATAAACAAAAAGGCAGCTGCTACAGGAACTACGGAGGAAAGGGTGCGGATGGAGACTATTGTAACAAGTTTAAGAATTAAAGAAATGCATAATACATTTGTAGTAAATATCTTGTTACAATAGATTAGATACTAGTTTAGGTAATAGTTTAGAAAATAGATATTAACAGTCGACGACGTAGTATTTTAGATAGCTTTTGTATTTAACGCTGTTGGTAGCATTATTCATGAATCATCATGAATCATTAGGCCGCTCGTGGTGAGGTAGTAGCCGTGTTAGGAGTTTTGTTGTTGTTGTTAGGTATCAGGCTCCATGAGTCATTTTAAATATACCACTTGAGAATTAATAAACTCTAAGGCTAAAGTTCAGAAATTTTAGCTTTCTTTTCTCTCTAATTTCGCGGTGCCTATATATCGGCCACTTGCCGGCTGGGAATATCATGTTGCCTTCGTTGTTGCCATCGACGCCAGGAATTCTCTCAACCTTGTTTCCCGGCAGCCACCTAATTGTGTGTAAGTGTCAAGTTTAAAGAGGATCGTCATCGTTGCCATGTACATCTCTTCTGTGCCACCAGAATTTTTTGACTAGCATGAAAATGTACATGTCGACTGTCGGTTCGCCATCTAGCGCAGATCAGTTTTGATGCAGTGCTCATCATGTCATGAAGGCCCGCTAAATTTTGCATCTTCGGGCTTCCGGAATAAATCCACAGATACCACTACTTTCAGTTAGTTTGAGGAGTGTAAAACCCTGCAGTAATTGTCCAGCGCAGTTGTGGCACGATATTAAAATGCATAGCGCACCGCATTCCCGAATGCCGACTCCTTATGTGACATGTTCTCGTATCGCTTTTCTGGCTGTTCACTACAATGCTTTATTATCCGCCCTATGATGATGGTTTTTGAGTAGTTTTCGGGCCCTTAGCCAAGCACAACGAAGCACAACGAGCTGCGCAAATGCCGGATACTGCAGCCTTCATTAGCTTAGCGATTCAGATGGCTTAATAATGTCACGCCTAAGCAAATGCAACGACTTCGTCAAGGCAATCTTTTTTAGCCCTGCTGCACGAGTCTTTAACGTTGCACGTGAAGACTCATTTCCTGAGGTGAAGAATATGCGTTCATAAAACCAAGTACAAGCGAGATCCCAATTTTCTATAGGAAATACTTTACAGCATCATGCGAAGAGATTTTTTTTCGCGTTTACTAGTTGCAAGCAAGCAGGCTTACGAAGGTTGCGACAAACGTCCCGAAGTTTCGTTAAATTACCCTGCACAGCTGCAGACGCAGGACGCGATCAGGTGGGAACGATATCACTATATAACTGCAGCGTGATTGCAAGGAAAATAACGAGACACTTTGTCATTCACACGCAAAAATCTGTTACTTACGTTGCAGTGCCGTACTCGCTTTGAATTACTGATAGCTCGCTGCCCGTGCTGGCGAAGCTCGCGTAGCTTTGCTCCATACCTGAACCGAGTAAAAATGGTGTATCGTAAACACAAAAGCGCGTCTAATGAAACTCCAAAACGATTAGAAAATACTATCACTTACGCAACCAACCCAAATTCTGTAAACGACTCTTTTGTCACGCGGACCATCAGAAGTTATGCGAATGATCGCAATCGAAATAGCAAGTGTACAGGTCCCATGAAGGTTTTGCGTAATTAAGTCCGTCGTGTTGTGTGTTTGGGCTCTCATACGGTGGTGCGTAGCAAAGAAAAAAAAGCCCACCGTATGGTCGGGGCGGGAAAGGAACGCTTGTCGCTTTCGAAGCAGCTGCTATAACCAGCGTAACGCGGCTGCTTTGTGCAAGTTTCGACTCTAATGACACATTACACATCTCGACGCACTTGCGGCAAGGCACTGAGATGTGCTACTTTAATTGCGTCCCAGCGGACAAACGTGAGTTACCCAATAACTTACTCGCAGTAAGTTCGTAGAAGATCACTTATTGTAACGCGAAGGTAGGGCTACTAAGGTGGTCGTGCAATCGCGCACCCGCCTCCGAAAAGTCCTGCGTGGCGTCTGGTTTAATGCTGAGGGGACACCTCTCAGTACCACGTCTGCTCGTCTGTACCATGCACAGCATTCGCTAAATGTCGCATCGAACGTACAAGGAGCAAATCCCCGCAGTTGTGAAAATTAGCGTCATTTACCTCTCCGTTTCCGAGTTGCGCAAACGGCGGTGGGTACTTTACTTCGCCCAGATTATTCAAGCTAGAATTCCGGGCGTGTTCAACAATTCAGGCTAAATATACGGTGGTATTACAACCACAACAAGAAAAAAACTAAGGTAAGTGTAAAACTATTTTTCAAGTTTCAAGTTAAGAACATGTCATGGTACACTGTCCAATATGTGTACGTTAACCGTTTGCTAGATACTCTGTGCAGACGCAGGCGTTGTTTGTCTTGCAGAGTTCCTTAGCCAACATAGTGGACACGCAGGTCTTTGGTTAATGGCGAGCCTGAGACGTTCGACGCTTTGGTCTCATTAAAATCCTACAAGATGGCCTACATCTAATGTCATATGGCACACTGTGACTGTCGTGTGAAGGAGGGGCGCATGCGACGTTTTCGCGCCCGCGGACCCGGAAATAGCATCGACGCCGGTTTTTGCCGGTGTAAAGGCTCGTTCCCACTGGGACATTAGGCGCCTATAGAGCGGCGCGGCGCCCAATTCAGCTTGGAGCGAATTCCGCCAAAACGTCGACAGTCACCTAAGTGTCCTTACGGGATTTGAATGCGAAAGCATGATCACTCGCCTAAGTTATCTACTGAAGTAATAACTCCACCTTAATCCACTTTGCTCCAATTGGTACGAACCGTAATTCACATTAATCCATTTTAATCTAAATTTATCGACATTAGTCAAGTTTAATCTACCTTAATTCATCTTGTTCCCATTTGTGGTATGGGCCATATTGGTTTGTTGTGTGCGTGGCCTTTCGTAGTGCGAGCTACAGAAGTTCCAGCGCAGGGAACATGACGTCAGCGCTTGGTCACGTGGGTTTTACTCTCATTAAATGATAACGTCGGATGCCGTATTTTCCCCTTTCTGTGGCATATATAGCTTTCGCATTAAAAACGCCCTCTCTGTGTTAATCGGTTCAGCAATTTCTGCCGCCGCTGCTGCCGAAGTACCTCGCCTTGTACCAACTGGAGCGTTAGTGAGCGAGTTTGTTATCCATCGCGGCATTCTGCAAATGGTGCTGACCGCGCTGACCGCACTGGCGCTCGGCATTTGACAGTAATCTCCATTCAATGTTTCAGCGTTGTTAACATAGGATGCGAGAAATTATCCGGGTTCTCTACCACTAGCGCCATGTCAAGCACAAGTAAAATGCAGGGAAGGCGAACTGACGCAAAATGTAAGAAGCGCATCACATTGACGCGGGCGGAGGAAACCACACCCTAGTAGTAAACTGTCGGGTGCTTCCCTATTTTTTTCCCCTTTATATTTCGAAAAGTAAGAACTTCTGCAGTTCAAAGGCGAGCAGCATGGACAAAGCGGAACTTGAACGGCAGGAAATCTCGAGCCCTGTGTAGACGCCAAATGTCCCAATGTGAACTAGCCTTCCGGCGTCAAGGTAAAGCCCTTGTCAAGGTAAAAATACACATAAATAAAGGAATAAACGCCGTGCGTCGCAATGTGGCGTGAACCTCTGCCAATGAGACTGAAACGTTCAGTCGCGTGATCGAAAGTCGGTTCCGGCAATCGGTTGGCCTTGCCCTCCACGCATAATTCACAGAGAAACCCACCGATTGCCTGCGCTGTACCGTGGAGTCTAAGAAAGCACGAATTATTCTTCTGCCGTTGCGTGGAAACTTTACGACGTTCCCTTCGTGTGAACGCCCTCCCGTCGGCGGTGGTAAGGGTGTTTTGCCTCGTTAGTGGGGCGAACGAAAACCGCGAAAATACATATTAAATTCAATATTGATCGCACGTATCAGCTTTCGGCACAATCTTGCATAGCGTGATTAGATATTAGCGCACATCGTTTGCGTGGCACTGCCACTCAATAAGAAATCATAGTATTTATGGCCTAAACTAATTATGGAATCTAGTGAGACATAGACTCCGAGAGCAGCTGTCCAAGATAGGATGACTTTTACTGAAACAGTATAGAAAAGTGCTGCAAATACTGACGCGTCAATGGTGACTGCTTGCTCCGCGTGGCCTACTAACGTAAGCATATACTATAAATATTCAGCTTTCCTAACAATTGATGCACGTGAGGAAAAGTACCGTGTTTTTAAGTATTTTTCTTGCAGCGCAACGGCATCTTAAACACGCAGGCGAACGACACGAGGTGAAGGTCGAGGACTCATTTGTTCGCGTTAGTTAGTGGTTTGAGTAGTTAGCAGCTGTGCGGTTCCCATCACTGTGCTAATTTCTATGTTGAGGCGCAAACAAAATAAACGTCACCCAACTAGAACAACTACTGCTGTCTTGGTGCTGGTTAAAGTCAGGTGAGCCCGACAAATGCAACACTTCTCGGTTACACCAATGGCCTAACTCTGTTACTACGGCGACATTGGCATGCAAAGCTAAGAACCCACGTACAACAAAATCCTTAGCGTTCTCACCTTCCCCAACGGCAGACGGCGTCCGCACCCTGGCTGGTTTTCTTCCTCTGCCACCTCGCGCATCTCGAGGATGGAATGCGCACTCAATATGATGATGACAATGATGATGAACGATAGCTCGCGCCCGCCATATGAGGTTGGGCCAAAAGTTAGGCTCCTGCTGGTGGCGGAAACATAAATGCATCATTTGCTTTAATTTAGTGCAGCTATTAATACAAAGAAGGAAATACGCCTCAGTAACGAATCCCGGCCACGGCGGCCGCATTTCGATGGGGGCGAAATGCGAAAACACCCGTGTACTTAGATTTAGGTGCACGTTAAAGAACCCCAGGTGGTCGGAATTTCCGGAGTCCTCCACTACGGCGTGCCTCATATTCAGAAAGTGGTTTTGGCACGTAAAACCCCATAATTTTTTTTTACGCCTCAGTAACGTTAGGCTAACCAAACCTAAAATGACAACGTGCGAATCAACTATAAACAAAGAAGAACCTGCCTGTGAAAGAGCTGGAAATACTAAAAGCACAGCTGTTTTTCTTTTTCCTCACTTACGAGGAAACTCGCAGGTAAATAGATGCTTTCAAAGTCCGCAGTAAAGACAGCAGATTCATGCATCCTTGAAGAACTGTAACTCAATTTTCAGCCAGGCTCTTTCTTTCAAGTAGGTGCATTTCACCTTCCAGTCGCCTGCAATCAAACCAAAGAGCCTTGAACGTTGACAGTCAATCACTGACTAGTTTGAAACGTTGAACTCGCATAACAATTTCCATCACTTGTTTAAAACATGTTTATCAAACGTTGTACGTAGTCAACACACTTTTAACTTAGTATGCACATCCATTCACTGCTTTAATCTGACAAAGACATACTTCAGTGGTAATAATTCAATTGCAAGTTTTACTTAACTTCTTCTTCAGGGCTGGGCGGCGCATACACAGAGTGTGCTTATGTGTTGCATACTTTACCCGTTGCCAATGACTGTGCCGCTCATTCAGTGCCAAATATGCACTGCAAAGCGGGAAGCCCTTTCGCTGCATGGCACGTACCAATCACTGACGACAAATAACAGACGCTTCACAATTACAGACTCTGTATTGCCCCCCCAGGTTAGCTTGTACGGAAATTTAGGCGGCCCGCCAAGCAAAGCGCGTCGTACTCCATAGTACCCAGGCAGAGGCAAATGCAAAAGCAAGACTCCGAAGCAGAATGTCCTCGGATTCCTCTCTGGGGACTTATTTGCGTCCGCTGAACGTGAGAAAGAAGTTCTTATTGCTCCAGATTGCCTCTGCCTACCTATAGATCAGCGCCATCGCAAATTAATTTAGGTGAAGCTAGCCGTAACATAGAAAAGGCATGAAGGAGATAAGAGGACAAAGTAATTGTGTCTTTCGACTTTACGAATGCAGCGCGCCGCCTCCAAGATAAATGCTGTGTTGTCGACGGTGGTAGATTGCTCCGCATTCACCTGCAAATGATTATTCAAACTGATGCTGCATGAGACAGCGCAAGACTTACTGTACCTAATATTTCGTCGGCCCCGATGTTAACCATAAAGAATATGCGCCTAAAGAACTAGGATTATTTCATGCCCTATCATTCATTGATGATTCGCAGCAGATCTAGAAAACAACACCCAGCTGAAAAAGTTGCAACGAATCCAGTGGTAAAAAGCAAAAGGCACTGGGGAATAAAAGAAAAAAAAACCTGTCTTTTCATATCACCACCGGAGACGCTATGTACATAAAGTAGCAGGTTGACATCCATAGCTTACCCTGATCAAATGACTTACTTTAACAATACTTGGCGCAAACCGCAGGGAAATATATTATATATTTTAATTGCTTGAAATGTTCAAGTCCCCGAGCACCTTTAAATTCGTGCAACAAGTAATTTTAGCATGTAACACCATTTTAACAACCTCAAGTAAGCGCAAGGATGTACTAAGTGTGTTCTGCTAACAAATGCAGCCGTTCTCATGTTTTCAGTAGAGGTAAGCTTGCAAAAACCGTGATTCAACATCCTACCCACCCTAGATGGTAATAATATATGCTTAAGTGTGCACTGTCTATACATTTTATGTCAACCAACGGAGGTGCCGACAAAGCACACATTTTATCAAGCAATGAATCCATGGCGCGGTTTCCAGGTAATGCTATTTCTTCGGTGGACTTGTATACAATAAATGCCACGTAATTTTCCATTGCAGATGACCAGTTTCCTATAAGAGATTGTAAAACTAAACGCAGCGTCGTAATGGCAAAGCCTGTTTGCGCCTGTTCAGACACCACCTGCAGCGTTTGTTTATCGTGCAGTTAAGTACGCGGTTCTAAAGCATAACATGCTGTGGTGTAGATGCTGGTTGAGCATTCATGAAAACGACGGCTGTCACATGACCACGATTATGATATTAAATTACTTCCTTTGTACAGAACGAGAAGAAAGGGGGTTAACCGAGGGGCCCGATTTTTATTAGTCATATCAAAAGAAGATAACAAGCATTGACACCAAGGACAACATAGGGGAAATTACTTGTGCTTAATAAATGAAATGCGACGCGAAAGGCGAAGGTTGTGGTTTCGATTCTCACCTGCGGCACGTTGTTTTTTTCATCCACTCTAATTTCTATTAATTTACCATTTCTTTATTTCATTTATTAAGCACAAGTAATTTTCCTTGTGTTGTCCTTGGTGTCAGTGTTTGTTGGCTTCTTATGATATGACTAATAAAAATCGGGCCCCTTGGTTAATCCCCTTTCTTCTCGTTGATTACATAACGAGGGTCTGGAATCCGGCAACATTGATGCCTTCATGTAGCATATGTGGGTTTATTGGCCAGTTGCTTTTCTCCCAAAAAAAGATCACGCTCCCGTGACGCCTGCGGCAAAAAGGACGTTTCACGACCGCCGCCAAGGTCTGTGAGGGGTGGCGCTGGATAACACTCCAAGGGTTCTACTAGGACACGTAAATACCCAAGAAAGGGGATGGGAAAACGACGCCGCGGTAGCTCTATTGGTAGGGCATCGCACGGGAAATGCGAAGGTTGTGGGTTCGGTTCCCACCTGCGGCACGTTGTCTTTTCATCCGCTTTAATTTCCATTAATTGATCATTTCTTTATCCTATTTATTAAGCACAAGTAATTTCCCCTATGTTGTCCTTGGTGTCAGTGTTTGTTGGCTTCTTATGATATTCCTTTATACTGATATCATGAGAAGGCAACAAACACTGACACCAAGGACAACAGAGGGGAAATTACTTGTGCTTAATAAATGAAATAAAGAAACTACGAAGAATAAAGAAATGAATAAAGAAATAAAGAATAAATAAACAAATGCGAAGGTTGTGGGTTCGGTTCCCACCTGCGGAAAGTTGTTTTTTCATCCACTTTAATTTCCATTAATTCACAGTTTCTTTATTTCATTTATTAAGCACAAGTAAGTTCCCCTATGTTGTCCTTCGTGTCAGCTTTTGTTGGCTTCTCATGATATCACTAATAAAAAATCGGGCCTCTCGGTTAACCCCCTTTCCTCTCGTCCTTTATACTGAAGAACATAGAGGCGTAGATTGACGCTTTGGCCGCTGCCGCATTAACGTCACTGTCCTTAATGGTCATGCATGCACGCTTGTTTTAAAATTCAAGGGACTCGCCCAGACATAACGTTACTCTATTTATTTGATCGAAGGTTATAAAATTTTACTAAAATACTCGCCCAATAGTAAGATAGCGCATGATGCCTACCTTACAGAAGGGCCGAAGAATATAGGTACAGGGAGCTCGCGAAATAATTTTAGGCATCGTACATGCGTGAAATTATTTCACGAAGTCATAGCTTGCCAAAGAACTTCCTTTAAAGTAGTTGGAAATATACTCGTATTTATGAAGCTGAATGCAGAAAACAGTTTCTTGCCATAAACCCACGCAAACCAACGAGATCTTCTTAATCGGTGAAACATAAGAGAAAGATAACATTGCAGCCCCTGCTTATTTGGTAAGTATAGGGAAGAAGTTAAAGATGAGAAATACGGTGCCATTAAAGGTCACCGCTAAAGTACCACGGCGTGAACGTAAACATGCGCAGGCACGTTCATTGCAATGCCACGTCTTAGTTTGTTACTGACGGAGATATTTTTTCCCTTTACCTATTATTCCATACGAGGGTAGCACTTCGCACTATGGCTTAATGAGGCGCACATTCTTTATAAGGCGTGAGAACATCTTTCCTTGAGTAAAATCATCAAAAGAAAGTAATACCGTAAGTTTAAAGTAAATCATGCGCGTTTTCACAAAAGTTTCATAAACTATAGAAATATTCGATAGGGTAAGCAATCTAAACAGAACGACCCAGAAGTGCGTGCTGACAGGCTTAAGCTGCCTCATAAATCACCCGGGCTTAGTCTCGCTCATCCCAGCTTCAGCGCTTTCTCAGAGAGAAAATGCAGCGACAGTAGTGGAGAAATGGCATCGCACAAAACCTAATAAAACAACAGTTGAAAAACAGTTTGAGCAAACTGAAGACAAGCGTAAATCAAGGGATTGCACAGACCCGTAACTATGAAGGTTAGGTTGTAGAAGTTCCTGCTCTCATGAGAGAGGCATTCTTTTTTCATGACCTCCTCTGCAGAGGTTTAACAATTTAGCGCGTTGCACCGGAAAAAGGTGAGGGGCTGTTAAACGGGCTAACCTAAAGGGCAGGCGGATGTTATTTATTTATTTATTTATTTAACAATACTGTCAACCCCCTTGCGAGGGTCCTTACAGAGAGGGTTATGGAAAAATATATAAAAGAAGAGAACATTGCAATAATTACAAACACAGAATACATCGAAATCAAGCGGCGCATTCGCACAGATAGTCATCCAGAGATTTTTTGAATTGGGACCGATCTGTATGTTCCACTACACACATCGGTAACTTGTTCCACGTTTCAATCACGTCGGGGAAGAAGGAGTGCCTGAATGTATTAGTGTGAGTGATATAAGCTTCGATAGATCGGTTATGGTTGGTTCTGGAGCTCCGTTTGCCAGGTGCTAGTATGTATGTTTCCTGCCTAATATTTATTTGGCCTTGAAGTATTTGAAATAATAAGTTCAATCGATGTTTTTGTCTACGTGTTTCTAGCAGGTCCAGTTTAGAAACACGGAGCATTTCTGTGACTGAATCAGTCCTTTGATATCGGGAGCATATAAAGCGCACCGCGTACCTCTGTATTTTCTCTAGTTGTTTCTTCAAATAAGCTTGATGAGGGCTCAATACCTCTGACGCGTACTCGAGAACTGGCCTTACAAAAGTTTTGTATGCGGCGAGTCGTACATCGCATGTAGCACCCTCCAATTTTTTTCGCAAGAAAAATAACCTCCCGTATGCTTTGGAACAAAGATTATTTATATGTATACTCCACGATAAGTTTTCTGTTATCGTTATTCCCAGGTATTTAAACTGACTTGTATTCATCAGACACTTGTCACCAATAGTGTATGGAAACAAAAGACGGCCCCTTTTTCGTGTGGTAATATGTGTATATGTTGATTTAGAGTAATTTATTTCCATACTCCATTTGTTGCACCATCCGCTTAACGCCTTTAGACAGTTATTAGGCTTAAGTTGGTCAGCCGTGTTTCGTACTGTAGAATAAAATAAACAGTCATCCGCGAACAGTTTAAGATGTACATCTGGTTCCATCACAGCAGAAATGTCATTAATATACACCAAAAATAAAAGCGGTCCCAGAACAGATCCCTGCGGGACTCCCGAGAGTACTGCCAGTGAGCCGGAGACATGACCATCCATTCTGACCACCTGGTTGCGATTCGTTAAGTAAGCTTTAATCCATTTTATTATAGTGGCATTAAGGCCGGTTATTTCCAGTTTGTAAATCAGCTTCTTGTGTGGCACTTTGTCAAAGGCCTTGGCAAAATCTATGGCGATTACGTCAATCTGCTCTCTGGCATCAATCGCCATTGCAAAATCATGAATTGTCTCTACTAGTTGTGTGGTAGTGGAAAGGCCTGTTCTGAAGCCATGCTGGTATGGGTAAAGTAAACAATTATTTTCTAAATGGCGAATGATATGCTTAGCTATTATGTGTTCTAGAAGTTTACAAGAAATGGATGTAAGAGATATAGGCCTGTAATTATTCACTATTGTTCGATTGCCGCCTTTAAACACCGGAATAACTATTGCACTGCGCCAATCTTGGGGTACAGAATGAGTTTGTAATGATTTCTGAAATATAAGGGTCAAGTAACGCGACGCCCATTCAGCATATCTTTGAAGAAACTGGGTCGCTATGTCATCTGGTCCATACGCTTTTTTTGCATCTAAATTCAAGAGCTGCTGAAATACGCCCTCCTGTGTAATTATGATGTCATCCATTTGGCTTGGCTCTGTGCTTTCAGAACTAACATCGACGTCATCATCGTTCGTGGTGAACACGGACTGAAAGAAGTGATTAAAGTGTTCTACAATATCTTTTTTGTTTATCAGAACTTGATCTTCTTTCCTGATTTCCTGTACCTCTTCCTTTCTATCACTGAAATATCGCCAAAACTTTTGCGGTGATGTTCTGAGGAAGCGGCTAAGCGTGTCACTGAAGAATTTTTTTTTAGAATCGTGCAGGGCTTGCTTCATCTCAGCTCGAAGTCGCGAAACCTGAGTAGATTTATTTTTGCTTTTACGTAGCCTTTTTATTTTTCTTTTCATATGAATTATGTTCCTGGTCATCCAGGGGCTTCGGTGCTTTGTCTTCTTTACGCGTTTAGGGATATAGGTGTCCTCGCAGTGTTGTACAATTACCTTAAAGTTCTGCCACAACTCTTCTACTGTTTTAGTATGGAAATCAATTTCAAAGTCAGCAAATGCAGAATCCAGGTAGTCAAGGATGGAAACATCATCCGCGCGTCCATAATCGTTAATGCGTACAGGGATGTAAGGCCTGAAACAAACACTTGCTCCCACTGTGATTGTAACAATAATCATCTTGTGGTCAGAGATACCATTCGCAACGTTAACAGCATAAGCACCTATTTTATCCGACACAAACACCAGATCCAACAATGACTGCGATGTGGCCGTTACTCGTGTGTTTTCTTGAACAATTTGGTTTAGATTATATATGAACATAAGTTCCAATAACTTCTCTATTCTAGTTGAACCGGAGCCAATAGTACATGGGTTTTGCCAATCTATGTTATGAAGATTAAAATCGCCGGTCATTATTAATCTCGCGTCTGCTTTGACATTTGCACGTAGGAAAGTGTTTAGGTCTTCCAGCAACCCAGGCGAGGCAGAAGGTGCGCGATACACGGCGCCAACAATGTAGGTAATACCATGAAATGTAATCTTGCACCAAACCGTTTCAGGAACATCGCAATCAATCAATACAGCAGATACAGAGTTTTTTACTATGATACAAACGCCCCCACCACGTGTGTCCCTGTCTTTCCTAAACATTCTATAGCCGGGAGGAACATACAGTCATCAGATATATTTTTATGTAACCACGTTTCTGTTATTACCACAACGTGTGGGCTTTGTGAAAGGAGCAGATATTCTAATTGTGTAGTCTTATTTACAATACTTCGCGCGTTCAAACTTAACATGCGTAGCTATATCTGTGATGACGAGCCCGAGGTGTTACCTATGGTATCAGGATCATCAGTGCCACTTGGCCGATCTGACCTGTGCCGTTGTCTGTTATCAGCCCTATGCCCTAAGCTTTTAGACAGCAGGCAGCGTTCATTGCGGTTGTGATCCCAAAAATATGTATCGTTGTTTATGCGAAGTTTATCATGAACGAGCAGGACCTTTGCTTTCTTGGCCCTGTCTGCGGCTGCGCTTTCCCATAGTTTTCTGCGTATATCTAATGTTTCTTTGGCATAGTCAGAGCTAATACGCCAAACAGTACCTTTTAATTTAGCACCTTTCTTCAGCAAGCTTTCCTTTTCTCTGATATCGTAAAACCTAAGAATAACTGGTCTACATTTTGTTGGTTGGGGCTTACCAAGGCGATGAATTCGCTCAACTGTATGAACCTGTACACCCATAGTTTTTTTAAATATATTCTCCAGAACAAGTTCTTTCAGTTTTGACTCTGTTTCTGCACCATAGTCAGTCCCCGTTTCACTGACGCCAAAGACTAACAAATTATTACGCCGGCTCCAGTTCTCGTAATCGACTAACTTTGCAGCCTGTTCATGAGCTATACTTTCTAAATGCCCAATCCTGCTGTTCATTGTATCAACTGCATCAAAAAGGCTCTGTATCCTGTCTGTCTTTGCGCTCAGTGTGACAATTTCACTTTTAATGTCATCCATCTTACGAGCGAACGCAGTCTGGTTGCGAATAATTTCTTCTAGCATTTCGTTTACCTTGGGTCCGGGATTCTTCTCTACATCTCCCGCCATAAGCAACAAAAGAAGCACTGACCAGCAGTCACACAAAATATCACAACACTTGCGAGGGCACGGCAAGACTATCAAAAAGCGGTTGTCGCTACGATAAACAACTATATTGTCCATAGCACTTGCCTGCAAGAGCAGTAGTGGTGGCTTAGGCATCTTGTTCGTCAGCCAGGTGCCGTGCCCTCTGAAGCGAATGTCGCATCGAGGCTCCTTAAGTACGATGTCGAGTGATGACGTCACACTTGCGGAACGTTGATCAAAGATAGTGCAGTCCACGGTGTCATTGCCACGAGGTACTCGGAAGAAAGCCAGTAGTCCGTTGTTCGTTGTTGTGGCGGTGAAAATCCACGGCAATACCTGCAAGAGCAGTAGTGGTGGCTTAGGCATCTTGTTCGTCAGCCAGGTGCCGTGCCCTCTGAAGCGAATGTCGCATCGAGGCTCCATAAGTACGATGTCGAGTGATGACGTCACACTTGCGGAACGTTGATCAAAGATAGTGCAGTCCACGGTGTCATTGCCACGAGGTACTCGGAAGAAAGCCAGTAGTCCGTTGTTCGTTGTTGTGGCGGTGAAAATCCACGGCAATACCTGCAAGAGCAGTAGTGGTGGCTTAGGCATCTTGTTCGTCAGCCAGGTGCCGTGCCCTAAGGAAGCTAATATGCGGAGCGGGGAAGGAACATAAGTTTAGCTGAACCCGATAGCCCGGGAACTCGAGCAGCGTCAAAGGCCTCCTTTCGGCCATATGCTGCTCAGCTTCAACCTCTGCGCTGACAAACAAATCAAGCGTGACGCCTCTGTTTCTGTCGACCGGCGTGCTCATTTTTGCATATTCCTGGGGAACGCCTACCGAAGGCGTTCATGGCCTAGAAAATGGCTAAACTGCACGTGGAGCAGGGCCCAGTAAAGACACGTTTGCAAAAGGACGCTGCACAAGTTATCTGGTTTTGTATTTCAACCTAACTATTCCTATTGTCATATGATGTTTTTGGATATAGGAGTTATGGGGAATACGGGAGTTTCTCAGTTGGGGAGGCTGACACCTTAAACATATTTTTTTTTCACATTATAAGCGTAATCACCAGAATGTGTTTTGCATTTCTTATACTGTGGCGGCTTCATGAAACATTGACATGATATTATTTAAACTATTTAGTAATATTTATAATAATTATTATTCTCTTCGTTATGCAGAGCATTGGGTTAGCGAGGAGGAAGGAATTCCGTTAAGTTTGCATTGCTAACGTTGTTGAATCCCCCTTCGGACGTGGGTACGTCGACTGTGTTAAAAGAAAAAAAAAAGATTATCAGCCACGATGCTGCGCACACATCACGCCGATATTTAAGACAAAGAAAACTCTTAGAAGTATCATTTCTACAACTTGGGTTATTGCTGACCTCAGCAAACATTCTTTCCTTTAAGGCGACTTCATTGGGATGCTTTTCTCGGAATTTACAACTTTATTGAAAACACAAAAGCAGTACCTAGCCGAATTTCTAAAATTATCAATTATTGCTGTTATTCCACTTCTATATGCTAAATCATTTTAGCTCAAGATTCATAACAGCATTTTTTTTTAAATTTCTACATTATATTTCTTTTAACCATGCTCGGCTGTGTAAACTTAGTTTGTGTTTTAATTGTAATAAACATACTTGAAAGCCACTGCTTCTTGGCCTATCCAGCGTAGTGTGTATGAGCTAGTATATGGAGGCAAGACAAGGCAAAATGCCAATTCTCTCGGTGCCTGTATAACGTACAAAATGTGAGTTCAATGGCAAGAGTTGAATGCTAAGCTGCGGTTTTGCAGCAACTTTCCTTTTTCTTTGACCTATGGTTAGCACGAAGCACACGGTGGACTAGGAAGCGGATTGACGACAACAGAGTGACGGCAAGAACTGACGGATTAAAAGAAGGAAGAAATCCTTGATTGATAAGGATTTTCTTGAAGCTACGGAGTACACTAATCAAGGCTGAATTGTCTCAAATGAGCTACATATTAAAAAGCGACTCTTAAAACATATACCATTGCGGGAGAGTGCATAGAGTACGTATTCTAATATCAATAATGTTGTCTTGCTCTTATAGAAGAAGCAAAAGATGTATAATCGCCGTATAGTGCCAGTGTTTATTTGGTTGGTCGAAAGAAGGAGAACACCAAATGTATTGCAAAAAAGGTAACTGGGCAAAGTTGGATCAAAGAGAGCGAGCACAAATGGCAGGATAGAAGTAGGTGGTGCCAGATATTGTGGAGCCAACAAACGTAGAAAGTAGGGCCTAGCAAGTAAAGCACCTCGTATAGAAGACGAGTGGTGGTCTGCTAGAGCAGCCTCAGAAGATGAAGGAAAAGAAAGCGCAGTCCTATGCCACGCAGCATTAGGTGAATTAGGTGAAGCTTGTCGGAATATATAGAAAGCAGGTGGCTCGTGGAATGACCAAGCTAATAGCTAACGGAAATACATAAAATATGCTAACGTTCAAGTGAACTGTTTTATTTTATTGCTTCGTACAGATCTTTTGTTACTAAGGCGAATGAAATAAGCCTTCACAGAATACTCTTGCACTTTTGACGTGAACACATAGGTGTCTTGCCAAAATGCGTTCTCCGCCAAGAAAAAGGGCACATCAAAACAAACAACTATAGGAGAGATAAAAATAGCTACAATAGTCTAAGTCACTAACATTGGCCACTGCGTCCATTCGTAATTTACCGCAGTTTCTGTATGTAGGGAATAATATCTGGCATAGTCTGTGCACGCTGACTGAAAAGATGTCTGGGTGTCTTGTCTATGCTGCATCGCCTATTTCGTGCGCAAGTGTACAAAAGCTTTAGCAATGACGCAAAAAATGAACGCCATGGACACTAGAAAGGTGAATCAATCAACAAATATGATGTTTGAATTAAGAGGAACAGAACAAGGAAATGCTCTTTTTTTAATATTGTTACGTAGGAAGACGCAGACGAAAAGCTATGTACAAGTATATTTACAAGAAAATACGCTGCGCTTGGCCAAGAGGCAACAGCCCGCGCTAGCTTCTCATCGTCGTCGTCGTCTTCGCACTGCTCGCCTTTTCGTGATCGCACATATTGTTCCGTAGCAATATTATTTAGCCGGTCGCTCTCTGCCTTTATGACTGCTACCGTATGCTTGCAACCGAAACAGGAACTGTATTCGAAGAAACTCTGCAAACTTTCGCGATAAGCACCAGGCGTCCTATAAAGAAGCACAAGAAAGTGACAAGAAGACCTGCAGAAAGTAGCTCTTCCTAGCACTGACGGCAATGTAAGTTGAAAGGATAAGGACCCCATTCCAAAAAGAACGAAGCTGAACTCGTGTAGCGACCGTCTGTCACTGTTATTTGTCCCCAGCTTCTGTAAAATTTAGTTACCTCGCCTGGCCTCCACGTAGGAGTCATAGGCCCTGCTCTTTCTTGGGACCTGAGGTGGCTGCCCGACAGGGGTACCAACAGCGCCACTCGGCAAATCTGTTTTACCGTGGAATAAAGCCAGTCTACTCTTCGTTCTCAACCTGTCAAAACGTGTATTATACCTTAGGTACACGGTTTTGCTAACCGCAGTTAGGACGTGCCTCAGTTCCCAGACTTAAATATCGTTACCAGTAACTACAGGTGGACGTATGTTACACGAGGAAACCTGTCCTCAGTGTCGCTGTTGCGCTGTAAAGCAAGTTACGTGATACTCTGTACAGTAGTGTGAAAAAAAAAACTCCTCAAAGCCTGCAAATGTCCTTTAAAAAGAATTGCGTGCCTTACTTGGGGAAAAAAGAATTACATACAGTGCTATTTATTCTAGATATAAAAACATGGCACACAGACTGGCTCTGCAATTTACATGTCACCCGACTCTCTGGAACTGTGCGCAGAAAAGGTACAAGGAGGAAGAGAGAACTGCGATGCACTTGAAGATTCCGCAGGCTGAAAATGTGTACAATGTCAATATAGCTCAATCAGACTTCTTCTTGAGCAAGTTCGTGGGTTCTGCTAAACATCATGTTGAATGACAGAAAGAGACATGTGAAGAAAGAACACACACCGACTTTTTATGTATGTCCTTCTTTCGTACGTCTCGTTTTGGGCCCATAAACAACGTCTACAACGCCAAATGTTAAATGTGAACTCCGAAGGAGCGCGGACTTTGTGAGGTCTCAGTTTCCTGACCATTTGAAGCAGTGAAACAGATGTAAGAAAATGCTCGGTGAACGTGCGGTGACGCCAAGAATAAAATGGGCACGCGCTTACGCAGCGTCACTCGCTTGATTGTTCGCTGACCAGCTTCCTTTTCAAAACAGTAAAATTGCCGTTGCGTGAACGTGCGACGATATGTATTATCGATTTTCAACTAAGGTCGGATCCAAGGCGCCTTTTCTGGGCTTTGACCCATCAAAATTGCATGTAGAAGCAATATGTTCACTTAATACTGGTTTTCACGATCAAGCCCGATCCGGAATGAAATTCGCGACCGCGATTGACTCTCCCAAAGCTTCCTCAAAGGAGCCAATCGCGACTGAGAAATTCGATCCAAATCGAACGCGACCGCAATCGAATGGGCGCCGTGTGACAAACACGTTAGATAGGCACAACTGCACCGGTAGACGCAGCGCGCGAGCGCTTATTTTACCCGCCATTGAATTTACGCATTGAATTTAGACTACATATACGCAGAAACACAGTCGCTATCTGCTATCACAAGGTGATTAGTGAAGTGTTCGTGCTCAACGGCACTGCTTGTTCAAGTTCTCCAGCTTCTGGCGAAGCTGCTTGGCTGTATACGGCACTTCGCCTGCAGGCAGGCGCGTGTTTGGGTCTTACGTCATTTCTTCGTAAATGTGCGCATTACGCGTGTTCGAACGCAGCGCGGCAACAATGTCTACCCAGATGCGCATCAACGATTCTCCTGTTGACCAGATAAAACGCCTCTGGGAAGACGTTTCAGCCGCCACCTTCGTTGGAGCCGCGCTGCATTCGTCCATCAGCATGGGTACTGCCATTTTGTCTGTTAGCCTCGTTAACCTGAGCTATATTAAAGTGGAAAGTTGGGCGTGTTGGTATACATTCATAATGGTAACAGCGCGGACGAAACGAAGAAAACAGAGCGAACACAACAAAAGTTGTTTTGTTCGCACTGATCCCATTATGAATGTACGAGTATACCAATTCGCCTAACTTTCCACTTTAAAAGCGCTCGTCCTGTGCCCTTTCTCTCTGTCGTCGTTTTGTTCGTGCTGTTACAATTATGAACCTGAGCTAACTGATGTGGCCAACCTCAGTTTGCAGTGACCATGGTTAGTGGAATAACCGCAGTTAGGCTTTCCGTCTAACTGGGTGTAACTTCGGTTAGCCGGAACTGAGGTGCGTCTTAACTGTGGTTAGCACGCCCGTGTAATTAGGGTATTACTTGCCTCCGCTAAGTCGAGCTCCCAACACTCGGCAACCGTAATTCACCCTGGTGGGCTTGTTAAGTTGTGACTAAGGTTACGTTTATATAGTTAAAAAGGCAAGAGCTTGAGATTCGACCAACGTCGCCAAGGCCATATATGTAAGAACGTAAAAACGGCACCTCGAATCATTCTTAATAAGCGCATCTGTGCCGGGCTCATTTTGATGGACTTATAGCACCGAGAAAGCTGCATTACTGCGGTCAAGGATGAGCGTTTGGTTCGAGCAGATACCCTGATGGTACCCATTTTGCTTGTATATGCTGTTTGTCAAATTCCGTATTTGTTTCCGATTGCACTGTCAAACTGGAAGAGCAAGTTCCTTTCTGTTCAGGCAACTAAATGAAGCGCCATTTCCTTCGTCTGAATATTCGAATCCAATATTTAAACTAACCAAAGAGGACCTACATGAAGCCATTGCCGATGTGACGAGAAAAGGCCCTAGCCTAATAGTATAATGCAAGTGGTAGATGAAGTTTCGAAACATTCAGCAGGAATCGTGGGAGCCTTGCGATTGACAAAATAACCTTATACGAAGTCCTGAACAAGTTTGGTTGGTAATGTCGCCGCAACGAGGAAACAGGTATCCCTGCGAACGCGCTAGAGAGCTGTGCCACGTGAGAATACCGCTATATGGTGGTTGAGACAGCATTTACGTCACAGCAACCACTTCGACTGGCTGAGCCAATCGATGCGTTTATGTTTCGTAGGCATATGATATTTTCATCACCTCATCTCTCCCAGTATTAGAAAATGAAGGCACTGGAAAAGGCTTTCCGTATGATCTCAGAAAAGGTTGAAATGGCTAAGGAAAAATAAAAGGGTGTTATGTGATATAAAAACAAGTTTGTTATTGCATCTATTATGTAGTTACCTTGCTAGGAGTGCCATCGCTGTTGATTGCTTCATATTATTTTCGACTCATGTATAATTATTTATAACTTCTTTTAATTTATTCATCAAATTCTATGCCAATTATTTGGAATTCGGTTTCCTTTATTTTGTTTTGTTCTCCATATGTTCTACTTACCAATTTCAAGCTTTATATCTGGTCCTTAGCTTGGTTATTCGCCATATTTTTGACGACCTGAATGCTCAACAACTCCTAAAATCCCTTCTTTTCATTCGTCAGGGCGAGCTCTTTCCTTTTTTTTTACTATGCATACCGCGCACATTAATTCGTATGCGTTCACACGCAGTTTCTTCGCAGAGATTACAATGGATGTGTTCAAGCGGCAAAAACAACGAGCTCCTTTGGCGACGACAGCGAAAGGGTGTGAGAGCACTCGCGTGAGCCGAGCGAGAAAACGGGCAGCTCTCTGTGAGCTAGACGACTGAAAGGAAAGGCCTGTTCCTCGGGCGGCTTAGCACAAGGGGACCATTTCTTTGCATCACTTTGCATTTCAGCCTGCCTCGTTTGAAGCGTGAATTAAAGTATACGAGTGAATTCTTATTGAAATTACTTACCCCATTCACGCTTTATTCCATCTTTTGTTAAAGAGGAGCAGCCGTTCTGTGGCACGTGCTTTTGCATCGCAAGCGCGTCATGTGTCCGCACACACCCAGTGAAGCTGAATTAAGCAAAACTCGGTTTTTACTGCCCGCTAGCTTCAACAACATATGGGATAATACGTAGCATTAATGGCTGCATCCGAAATGCATCCTATTATTCCTAAACACCAGTTTTATGATAACAAAGGATCCTGTTTCTGCACGCTGCTGTTCCTTTAAGAACTTTTATCGGAAATGATGGGGCACTTCGCTGACGGCACTGTCGCGCGGTGCTGTTGGACGAGAAGGACCTGTACCTGTAATATTCGCTGCCACAGGTACAATCTTTTAACTGAAGAAAACGATGAGCTGAAGCTGATTGAAAAAAAGCAGCTTATCAGTTTAATTATTGCTCGAGTTGTAACTCGCGTCTTTGCTTGCATAGAATCATAGAGGGTAGACCATCCGCTGCTTGCACCCACAGTGAATGCCCGGATGCGTAGTGTGTGTATGTGTGTGTGTGTGTGAAAACTTTTATTGTAATGAGGTCCGGAGGATCGACCTCTCAAGCCAAGGCGGGCCGCTCCCACGTTGGCACTGTCAGGCCAAGCCTTTCAGCGACATCATGGGCCCTCTGTACTGCCCTTAGTTGGTCCTGAAACAATGGGCTTTGAGTCCTTTTCTCCCACTGTGTCCATTCTTCAACGAGGTTCGAAAGAGTCGCGGGACGCCCCGCCAGCATATGTCTGATTCCAATGACGCCATTACAATCGTTCGGTAGTGCAACACCGGCTCAGTCCGTAATACGAACGCCAGCGAGAGCATCTGCGCAGTCATTTGACTCGGCAGGACAAACATCAATTAGGTATGGCGAAGGTCCTTTGTCCTTGTTCGTGCCCACACAAAGGCACGTTGTCACACTTCTTTGTGACTTTGATACATGCTGATTTTATGCAGTCTCTTTGAATGACAACACAATGTGACTGTGGAACTCGGAGAACGCCGGCAGGAAACGAGATGGACACAAAGTGTAGGCTTAGTTGCTTTGTATTTTTGTACATCTTGCCCCATGCAAGGAGCAGGTGACATGTGTAATGGATGAAGAGCTTGCATTGATAACTTAATACCTTTACTCATTCGTGAGTCTTGATGCTATAATTTGGAGTTCGTCCATACCAACAACGAAAATCTTCTTTTTTTACGCGGCACGGCAGTAAAGGGGCAAGGAGGTCTTGTTAGGACAGTTAAAAATACTGGTGAACATACCTTAGCTCCTAAAGATGTTTCTTTCTACATCGCGGACAGAGGTGACCGGGAAGCTTCTTAGGATTCTCAAGCTTTATGGCAACGGGTGTGGACGTGTTATGGGTCCAACTAGTGGCGCCATACTGTGGTGGGATTAGGCGTGCAGGGTACCTCCGATAAGAAAGTGTGCTTGATTGATTGTCCAATATTTTGGTTGTGTCTTTGCCTCTTTTGAGTAGATTGTGCGCGCGCGAAGTGAATTATGTCTCCTTAGCGACATTTTAAAGCGTAATTAATGGCATTTATGACATCATCATATGCAATATCCAGTTAAAAGCTTCCTTTCGAAATGCAACATCATCAATTCTCCCCAGCGCAGTTTTCGACCACAAAAAGTCGACTGAGACTCTTAATCTTACACAGCTTCTTAATAGAGCAGTTTATAATACCAAGGTCGCCGTTGCAGTTTATCTCGATCCATGTAAAGCTTTTTATAAAATTGAATACTGGGGCTTTAAGTGCCAGGACCACGAATTTACCGTAAGGCACGTGGTAACGGGGAACTCCACAATAATTTTGACCACCAGTGGATCTTTAACGTGCTCCCAATGTACGGGACACGGGCGCCTTAGCATTTCGCCCGCCATCGAAGTGCGTACGCCGCGGCCGGGATTCGATCCCGTGACCTCGTGCTTAGTAGCACGACACCATAGCCACTGAGCTACTGCGGCGTGTTTTTGACACAATGAATGATGAAATCCTACTTAATAAACTAGTGAACTATGGATTCGGAGGAAATGTACAGCAGTTTTTTCACGAGTTATCTAATCGGTCGAATACAACACGTAGAAATCACTGAGCGTAGCTCTGCTACTAACGAGGCACTTATAGGTGCTCAAGAGGAGCCTTAGATCGATCTCTTTTTTTTTTTTCCTACAAATGTAAAGAACATTCCTGACATCATCAATTCTGACGAGCCATTGATATATGCGGGTGGTAACACCCTTACCTTCATTGGTGATATAATAGAAAAACTGAAACTGAAAATACAGGAGGAATTGTAAAAAGTATCGACAAAGCTTACCATGAATCAGTTTTACCTAAACAAACAAACAAAAATATGCCGTGTTTCATTATATTCGACAATAAATAAATTATGAGCAGATAGACCTACCTTCAGGTGACGCGAGACTGGAACAGGTGTCGTGCTTCAATTATCTGGGCGTCATCTAACCGATATTAATTTTAAAAAAAACGCCGTGTGTGTTAGAAACTTGCTCATGCTTGTCACTTATTTGCACGAAAGGCTCGAGAGTGCTTGGGTCTCCATATTCTGTGTATTCTTTATTTTGATTTTGTTCCCAGGCAGCTTAGCTATTGTATTGAACCTTAAGGAAGCACTTAGACAATGTATCTAGATCCATTTGTCCGCATGCAAGTGCACTGAGTCAACAAAGCCTTAATTCAAATCGCCGAGATTGCTATCTTTAAACTCAGTATACATACTAAAAACTGCAGCAATAGTGCTTAGCAATGTATTGTCTAATGACCCAGTTTCCTTAGACCTCTTCAGACTGCCCACTAACGCCTGGAGAGCTGCAACCCACGAAAATTTGAACCTCCCAACATGTCATAGCACTTATGGTTAAACACTGATGGAATTTATTGGTGCCTAAATCTGGAATAGAATTCCGAATCATATAAAAATTAAAAGCAGCTTTCCACTTTCACTTCAGACATACCTGCTTTACCACAGATATAGGGGAACCGTCGCTATTTTGTTCCTATTAGAAAGATTGCCAAGTGCCGTGAAATGGTACTGCGGAATTGTGTGATCCCTGTAACTTTCTTTATTCAATGCAAAGACATATCCATGGCAAGTCTCTGTTCTTGGCGGCTCCTTGATTACTGCCCGCTGCTTCATCAGCCAATGATCCTCACCAATAATAAAACTTGAAGGAAGATATTAGGGGTACAATCGGCGATCCCTGATCGTATTCAGTTTGTATTCAGTTGTGTCTCACACATTAGGTCAATCGCGTGAGGCGAAACTAAATAAGAACTCAACGCATGTATCGAACAACGATCCCCGATCGCGCCCCACAGCATCGTTTAGGTGAAGTATTTTCGAATTTCTCTCAAATTTAATGTCATCAGGGTGAGGTCGACCTTAAAAGTTCGTAATTACAATTTTGATTCTCAGTGTCCTGTAGACCTCCTGGAGCTTTTATTTCCAGGTGCGAGGTATTCAGGCATTTGCATAAGGTTGCTTCTTTCTCTTTAGTTTGTTGATTGGAAAGCCGATTTCACCTATCATGCGTATGGCTGACTCGTTATACCCAGCCGCGGAACTCTACTCCGCTTCGAGCTGTTCAGTTGAAATGTTCTATTTGAGTAATGCGTTCAGCTTGGAAAGCTTGCCGTTGCTAGGGATAAAACGATCTAGCATACCGGAGAGCATACTGACGTCGATGGTTGTTGAGTCCCTCAGCGATCGCTCTTCTAAGGGGAGCTACGGATTCTGCTCCGCCATGCAGATCGCATGTCCCTGAGTCGATGCATGGTAGATTCATGTTGTTCTGTCCTTGAGCCCACGCCGACCTTCACGTCCACGTTGACTTGAATCCCAGCCAGAAACAGTGAAGAGGCAAAGTACAGCTGGTTGTTTCGGCGTGCGGAAGAGTAACACAAGCCCGCAGGTGAGTTTTCGGCAGTAATAGATATGGAGATCAGACGACGGCTGTTGTAAATGGAACGGACACAACGCCTTGCCCTAACTCTCTTCGTCGTTTTCTTTGCGCTGTCTGAGTGGCAGCGTTTATTTTCATCAACTTCTTTCTAAAGTGGTAACGTTCATAAAAAGTGCGCATAAAGTCAGATGAAGGGCCCGCTTTATCTGACTTTATGGACGTTATATGAACATGCACAGCTTCTTATGTGCTGTTCTTCAGAACTTTTTTTATGCCAGGAGTGTACACATCAAGACTGTTTTTATAACGCTCGCTGTGCCTGCGCACTTGCACTTTGCCGATACAGCGGGTTCTAGACTGTAATGAGAGTAGCAGGCGACGCCAGAATTAGGTGGCACACTATTCCTCCTTTATTCTGTTTTCTTACATATCGTTTTCTGTGCACTGATGTTAAAGGTCTTTAATATCACTTGGCGCTTGCAATACCACTAGCAAGAACCGCATGTAACGAAAATATGCCATAGCATAATGGCTCATGCATTCGCAACCGTACTGTTAACGCAGCTTACTTTGGCTCCGCAGTGTAGAGGGAAGAAGCCATTACTCGATACCGGATCTGATGCGTGTACAAATAGCACTGTTGTGACTCCAAGTATGCAGATTGCAGCTAAATTCAACCTCTCGCTCAGCGTTAAGTGGCGGAATAGATGGACAGTACCGGTCGCGTTGGAAAAAATTAACTGAGCCACATTGTGTATATTCGATCAAATTGCAACTAATGTTCATTGCGAGTGATAAGGCTTATAAGTGTGCAATTTGTTGCACAAAGCTCGGATATGCTCCCCACCTTCCCCCCCCCCCCCCCCCCCCCTGGCGAGCGACGCGTACGGTTCAGAAATGGCGCGAAGAGATTTGGGCAGGAAAGCAGAGGAGTATCCACCCTCTTTGACAAAGGTGGACCGAGTCCGTCTCCATAGGGAGCGCAATCGCAGCAGACTGAGGCCAGTGTGAGTCCCAACCACGTACGAGCGCGGCGCACTGGAGCAGCGCAGTGCAATCTCGCGCGCTGTTAGGCTGTAGTTAGGCTAACAGCGCCAGCTAGGCTTTAGGCTTTGTAATGCATGAAGAAATGTAGCTCGTGCATTTGATTACGCCGATTATTTACCCTAGTACCCATATACTGACTGCAATAGACACGAGACGTGCCCCCTCCTCCCCTTCTCTGCGGTTGCCTGCCCGATACAGCCATTCATATGTTATCATTACACAGCCTACCAAGTCTTCTTCTTTTTCTTTTTTGATTTTTTGTGTGCTCTGTTCGATACGTTACTTAATGCTGAAGCTTACTTTAGATGAGTGGCTTGACCGGGCCCTTTAGTGTCCAATTTTTCCACTTGCTCATCGTTCAGTAAAAGGCAGCAACATCCCCTTTTATATGAAGTTCACCTTCATCTAGGTGGAAAAAAAGCTTCCTTAAAAGGCTAGGCATGCATAAGGTATCCAGGAAGCCCTATGTTCAAAGACATTTCCGTGGAAAAAGTTGACAGGGGTTTTAAGGCGAGACTAGCAGGCAAGGTCAAGGCCGTTGTCAGATTCGTCGATGAGTACCTAATTTTCTACCCAAGTAATAAACCATAACACGTGCGACTGAAGCTTGAATGCATTAGTAGGGAAGAAGAGTATGGTTTACCTATGAATCACCCCCGAAACGCGAGATGCAGTTTCTGGATTTTCAAAAAAGAACGTTTCCGTGGTTCACATGGGCCGATGACTACAAGAAGCGGGACTCTCCGTTTCTGTTATAGCAAGATTGGGTGAATGGTTTGCGCGGCAACTCAGGCGTGGAACGCGTCGAACATCAGTAGTCACAAAAGAAATTGCGATTATTTCTTGATCATGCGAGTGAGCGCATGGGCTCAAAAACACCGGAAAGCGATATTGTACCAATGTCTTACATAAAACAAAAAATAAGATCAGTCGGATATTACCTCTTGTCGGCAGCCAGGCTACTGAACACCGTGAGGGATGTAAAGATTCATTACTGTGGTATTGAGCGAAGGAGTTGGATGGAGCGGCGTGGATTCTTACGTGTGGTACCAAGCAAGCGCAAAAGTTAGCAACCTCTTATAGTTGTGTTGTTTCTAAGATTTCCTCGTCATGTAGTAAAATTTACCCGGGACTGACGGGACGCTGTAATAACCTATTATTAAGAGAGCACAGTCTGCTTATCCCAAATTCAACTTGCGCCAATATAGCCTTACACAACCGATTATGAGTCCACCTACGAACTTCGGCGAACACAATGATATTTATGACACATAAGTACCGGACCTCACAAAATGTGTTCGAAGCATATCACATTCTAGAAAAAAAAAGAAAAGTCATCTTAGGCGGAATTCAATTGGGTTCAATGACAGAGAAATGATTTTATGCGTAAGATATTCTTCTAATATTAATTCATTCACGCGGCTATCGCAACTCATATATACCTGCATATTTGTGCTTGTTTATATACTTATGTGTGTCTGTTGCAATAAACGTTCCAGAAGCGAGTTCTGCACCAGTAATGTGTGTCGTTCTATCTGTCCGTTCAGGCTTTGATCCGCTTAGTTTCATATCGGAAATGATGCATTACGAGCTGGCCCAACTCACAGCTTTATTCTGTGATCCGAGACTGGGTCAAGTTGCCGCGACTATGCTGCGCTTTCTAAAGAAGTCGGTCACACATCAAATCGCCGCGTCTGCTCACCGCCTCCGAAGTTCATGCTGTTGATTACTGTTCTGCGACAGTTCGTCATCTGTCCACTTTTTACGCTAGTCACGTGTAGTACGCCAACTGATAAACCTATCAAATGAGCAAGGCCTGTGGCATTACTGCAGGAAGGGTTGCTCGAATAACAGACCCTCCTGGGTTTTACTGTCGGCCTGGATGCCGGAGTTACCTCGACAGCCTGTCAGCCTGTCCACTTAACTTGTGAAATGCGATAATCTCTTCACGTTCATGAAGACGCGCATTTGCTGGTTTATGCCTTGGAAGGCATGGCCGACCACCGGCGCACATCAGCAAGAACACTTCTTAATGTGATTATTGCATGTGACAGGTGTCACAGAACGAGTAAACAAAGCAATAAAGAGGACACAGAAACAGCCAATGTCCTGTTATTTTGTCTTGCAAGCTCTTCGCCTACTTTTGGTGGGTCAGATGTAACGGACACGAACTTTCTCAGCAAAACTTCTGACCGACATCAACGTCCACTCACTAATAACGGTTGTGCACAGTTTTGCCTGTAGACACGAGGTACGATACAGAACTGACGCACGTAGACACATTAAAAAAGAGCAGCTCGTGAAGCTTCCACGATAGCAAATACTTATATCCTTTTACGTCATTTGGAACGTGATTTTTTAGAGCACGCTCGAGTGTACTGTCTGCGTTATTTCTGTGCGAGATGCAATCGTAGTATCCAAGAATGGTTTCACCGGGTTTTCCTATGCGTATCGCAGCAATGCGTCCGCTCAATTGCTTACAAGCCATGCAGAGTCACTCTAATTACACCGAGGCGTTAAATTTCACTTATGCGAATGTTGGTGTTATGTACGTCTGTTCTTCGGACTTTTTTGTGTGTGTCACAAATTCTGCGCAATAAATGGTTTCAGTAAAGGTTCTGCCATGCTTTCTATATAGGTATATCCCTACATTTCACCGCTGTCTTTCGAATACACTCTACGACTATTTTAGCTATATCATATGCCAATTCACACCGAGTAATAGAAATTTCAGTTATTGTGCTTATTCCAACATGCAAAAACAACAGCCTTTCTTCTTGAAAATGAACGACCTTCAATGCTTTAAAGTTCAATCATGTCTTATTTTGCTTCTCCCAAACGTAATAGTTGCCCTTTTGCTGCAATACGGAGCGATCAGATTTTCAACATCAACTATATTAATAAAAATACGATTTGACTAATTGAACATCTGACTTTTTCTCGCATAGGAATCTCGTAAAAGTGCGGTGTATTTTTTAAACAATACTTTTCTTCTTTACTAGAACCACGCAGCAGCAGTATTGGGCTCTAAATGCAGTGTTTAATGGTGCAACGCCTCGACAAGTCGTGAGCCAGCCACCAGAAATGCAGCTGATGTGGACGTGTCCAGCCCTATCCACCTCGCTCGTTGCGGCTTTGAGTGGAACAAGTGGCGCCATCAGTGGCGTGCATGGCGCAGATCATATATCGGTAGCGCAGCCGACCACTGGCAACGCTGTCTGCTTTCCCCGTTCTTTCGTTTCTAGTAGTTTTTTTTATGCCGGTGGGCCGTTAGCCGGCTCGTCTGTCGTTCTATGACGTTTTGTTAGTTTATTTCTTTTGATAAGACGGCTTCTGCGCCGTCTTGTTTTCTCCTCTAAATTTAAAGTTTTCTTTCCACATGTGTGAAATTGTTTGCGGGTTTTCGCGCACTTTGCCTTCGCACTTGCTGGCTTTCGTGATTAAACATATTCCAAGGCAAAAGCAGTTAAGTCAACTGCAGCGTAGAACATCACTCGTCTTCCTAAGTTCACCTAACCTAACCAGGGTGGCAAAACTTCTTCTTACTGCTCCATGTCTCTTCTTTCATATTTAGCCGCTTTCTTTCTTTATTGCTGTTGTTCTTTCCTTTGTTAAACTTAATTTTTATGCTGTGAAATGTACGTCTTCATAGAATTGTACGTTGCATTGCATAAATCACAAATTAGTGGGTGTTAAAATTTGGTCTGGTGTGATTTTCAGCCCTACATTCCGTTTAAACGTGAAGACATGTTGCGTCTAAGGGTTGCTTTTGTTTTCTCCCTTACGCATAGCCTGTATGCATAGTCGATATTGGATTGGCTACTAGCTTTTAAGCTGTCCGTTAAAACATCGTTTTGTACATTCCTTTTTCGTTTAAGTAAAGTGCTTCGTCCTCAAACAACTTACGCAATGCGAGAATAATACATGGTATGGTTTGAGACCTGATTTTTTAGTACAAAACATTGCACAAGATGGATGCGTCTTTCGTTTAACACAACATTCACGATATTCACGTTATACAACTGAAAAAAATGACAAACTAAATGGTAACCAAAGGAAACCGAATTAACATTGTATAACTTAAAAAAAGAAAGTTTTAATTGCGGAGATATATCAGGTTTAAAACATGTTGGCATCTCCAGTAAGGGTAAAAAATGAAGCAAACGGAGGTTGTCGATATTTGTAACAGCACTTAGGAGAAACTTTCCGAAGCATCGACAAAAAAGTCCATGTACGCGCAACAAAATGTTGGTGACAACACAACGCGGCTGAGATGGAATATTTTAGGCAGAGTACTTACGGCTACAGATCACACGCGTCAAAATACGACAACTTTGGTACAAAGTTTCACGCCTAATTTTTTTAAGTGCAAGCACATATAGATACTTCCAGCTGCAACACAATCAAATCTTAAAAATAAAAAAAACATGCCCAGGATTTTTGCGAACTACGTAACACTGATCTATTATTCGCGCTGGAATTATCCATAGCGTCACCGAGAATTAGAGTAAACTTATACCAACAGATGTAGTATGCATATGTCGTATACCAGGTGCCTTTTGGTATTTGTAACTTCACAGAAATTGGTGAAACGATAAAGGAAAAGTTCAGCGATGACTACAATACTCCATAATGAAAATTTTGAACGCAGATCTATGTGTGTTTTCATTTCGCGATTTATTGAGGCAAACAATTTGGGAGGGACATGTAGCAGAGTTAGCAATCGTCGAACATCTTATATGCGGGTCAAGCACGTCGGCTTTTATATATGGCACGTCGAAGGTTCCAGTGTAATCGCTGGTGCCCCGCGGTTTCGAGAAAGTAGTACACAATTCGCGTCACGCATACAATCAGATTAAAAAACAGTCGGAAACCATGACTAACAATACTATTCCGAACGAGTCTAAACGAACCAAACCAAACAAGCCCGAATGAGATCCGACGCGAGCAGACCTTACTACGAAACGAGCGGTCCGGCTGAGGCCAGATACGAGTACGCATCGAGCGGTCGGGCGGGTATGCATGATACCATTTTCCCGCGTTCACGTCACTCAAGCGGCCCTCTTATTGGTCTCAGGCGTTCGCGGCTCACGTCTTTCACCTCTCTCTCCGCGTTCGCTCTTTCATCTTCTGTGTTCGTTCGCTCGGTTACGGTGCTCACGCCACCGACGCTCGCCGCAGGAAGGGGCACCTATGGGTGGCCCTCTAAAAATATCTATAGAAGGAATAGAACAGTTTTCCTCTATCAGCATCTCGACCAGATCGTGTACATTCACTCACCCTATACAGTCTGGTAAGAGCATTCAAAAAAGTTTGGAGAACGCTTAAGCTTCGCCTTTAAGAGTGGAACGCGACAGCGTTCAAAGATCACTCACTGCTTCTCACGCTTCTCAGCAACTGCTGCTTATGTAACTGTAAAGTTTGCTGCGAAACACTGGGGGCGAACGCTAAGCACGGAGGCGAGCTTGCTCGTATAAACGCGGCCTCTTGCGTGGGTCGCGATGCGGCGGAGGCAAGCGCCATCAGGAGCTGTTGCTACGAACCAGGCGCGCTGCTCCGTGGCCCCCGAGATTTGAGCGCGCAAATACTGAATGCCGTGGCCGGTCTATGAATGGTAGAAACGCTGGAAACGGCGTTTGTGTTTGAGTTTCCGTGCAACAGAATTAGGTTTCTTTTATATTCAAATTACAATCCGACGCTATCAGATCTGTAGGTCATGTGTAAGTCCTACCTTATAATTTTTCTGACGTATTTTACTTGGAGAAATTCAATTAGTGCAGTACCTTCTTTGCGCTACACGGGTGGCTTGCGTGGTTGGAAATATTTTTTGCCGCAACGACGGCCGACGCCGGGTTTTCTACGACGCCGGGTCCCTAATGCTATCGCGTTAATACTTTTTTTCATGTCATCGCAACGACGATAGCCGCACACTGGTCGCAGCGTAATGATCGCAGGCTAAAGTACTAGGTGAAAACTGCGCTGACATTACTTTTATGGGCTGATATATGGGCTGGGGTGGATTTGGCGGTTCCCACCATGTGATAACAGCTTCTCCACGGAAGTAATCTATTTGGTGCGACGCCAACACCTGAGTCAAGCGCACTCTCTTAAAAAAAGTCACCGTTTCACACGTAGCTTTAAAACGGAATGAAACGGACAGCGCACGGAGCGCGACATCGAAGAATATTTCTCCGACAACAACGACGCTGCCCGGAGCTCGGCCATCTTTTCTTCCCTCCTCGTGCACACTGGGAGCCATGGAAAAGCACAAACATATTCGGGGCTTATGTCACCGCGAATTATTAACGAAGAATAACGAATCCAAGGATCGTGGTCCTTCCTGCGCCGAAACACGCAAACAATATAAACGTCAGAGTCACGTGTCCGATGAATGTGAGGTGTCCACTTGGTGACGCACCGCGATAATGAAAACAAAATTCAAAAGCGTCGAGCGAGGGAGTCTGAAGAGGCAGTGAGGGCACTGTGAAAGAGGGGAGTTGTCGCGCATTGTTTAGCTGTACCGCTTGTAATTTTTCTGCTATAGGGAAGCCTCGGCCCAGGCTAATACGAATCTCGTTTGCGCCTTACACGCTAGGCGTACTTTTGGTTTTGGGTGTAGAGGAGCGGTGCCGCCACTGAACCAGCGTACGAGGCAGAAACGCCCTGAGAAAAGACTGCCTTCCTCGGCTATAAAGCTCTGTTCTCAGATTAAGTGGCTGGATCGGATCAACAAGAGTGCCATGCCCTCAGTGGAGTCATATATGACACTTGTTATTTTGACCTATTGATGAGCAACACCATCGAATTGATATTCGTACCTCACAAAAAGCAGCTTACGGGCTGCATTTTATGTATTTGTCTCCATAAACGTTTTGTTTCCCCGCTGTCTTCAGGTGTTTTGTTGCGTAGTTTTTCTTACACTCAAATTACTTGTTTCGGTAATTTTTAAAAAGGAACTCTGAAAACCGAATATAATTGTCTAAGATTTGCCACCGCTGAGTGCCTACCTTACTACGGCGTTGATAGTTGTCGCCTGCTGCTGTCTACCACGCGAAGAGACAAACGCACAAAAACATGGCTGTATAATTTGGAAGATATTACCAAAATGTTAACACGCATGCTCACCCTTGGGCTGCCAGACACCTCTTTATTCACAGCATAAGCGCAGCTGCATCTTACGGTTTCCGAGGGGCTCCTGTTTCGACAAAGTGCCCCTTTACTTTCCTTCCAGAACGGTAAGCAAGAATTGATTGTTTTTCACAGGCTTCGGGCCTTGAAAGGAGATTCCAATGTCCTTTTGTGACTGAGAGGCCCTTCGAGAGAATATAATGGAAGAGGGCATTCACCGCTTCCTCACTGCACGCTGTCTTAGTGTATCCCGATACAGCCAACATAAAGGGGGCCATTCACGCACTTAGCAACGCCATCGATTTTCCACATAAATGCAAGTCCGGTGAAAACTAAAAAGCGCAACTGTTCTGAAGATTCTGCTATACAGGGCCTCCACCACTATCCTACTCATTCTCTATGTTCTATGGCATACTTCCCATTGAATTTTTTTTTCCTGTGATTGGAATTGTTCGTGACCCATTACCAATTTAGTTGGGTTACGAAATGTGTCTAAAGTACATACGTACTGTTTAAAGTGTCTACGTTAAACAATCACGCGCTAGTCTTAGACCGTCGTGAAGAAAAGCGCCTTTTATGCCGTAACGTCAGGACGACATGGGCGCTCTTATGAAGTTGGGCTGAAGTGTTTGTTCTTGATCATGCAGAGCGAAATGCTTCGTATCAAAGTCTGCTGATTCATGACGACGGCTTCCAAGAGCGCAATAGTTGAACGGGATTCCTGTCACGTAGGACATGTCCATCTCGGGTGAAATGATGGGCAGCGTGTTTTTCGTATGGGATGCTCCTGAAGGTCACCGTAAGAAGTAGCGATTCTGCTCATCAGCTGGGGCTGACACTTTTTGTTCATTTCGATACGGTAAATCCTTAGATCAAGAAGAATAAGAGGGCGGTCTGCATGCATGTGGCCAAGCTCTTTTTAATGCTGGCATCTCGACATTGGCCTTCGCCCAATTAGGACAATTACGTCATGGCTGTACGTTGTGTATAATTTTGAAGATGTCGGCAACTTGGTTATTCGCGGCTAGCTGAAACAAATTTCGTTTACGCAAGATGTCTCTGTTGTCTCGCGTGTAAATGCCCCAGCGATAGAGGGGCAGCCATCATCTATTCTTTTCAAAACGGGGCAGTGTCCGGCTATTCAGAAAAATTTCATTTTTTAGGCACAACATTGAGCCTCTAACGAGTACATGTAGCTTTGACGCGGTGAGTTTTCGCGGTTTTGTGATGTCATGTGGCAGACAGGCGAAGTGGGTGCTGCCTGAAAGCGCTTGGCCAAGAGTGGCCAAGCGCTTCCGAACCCCCCACCCCCTCCCTATGCCTTTTTCCCGCGACGTCACGAAAACCGCAGTAGCTCCCCATCTGGTAGCACGTGTAAGCAATAATTATGCATAGTGCCCCGTTCCGAAAAGAAGAGAAGATGGCTGGCCACCGAACGTTCAGGCACTGGCTACTCGCACCTAATGGACCGCATGAATTGAGTGCAAAACAAAACTTTTTGCGTGGCAGTATAACGTTATCCAAACCTTTCGCCACGTATATGACATTGCTCTGCCAACTGTTTCTTGCTGAGGATCCCTTTCAGCGGCGATCTTAACCTTACGTTGCACGCCGCCACGATTTTCGAACACCGACCTCATCTAAGTAACAGGAAGCGGACCAATTGTAGACGCCGTCACCAACATCCTCGTTCGGTTGTCTATTTTCACTGCGCAGGCTCGGCCCCATCGAAACGCTCTCCACTTGAGCGTGTTCCTCGCTTCTTGTCAGCCAATTAGATAAGAAAAACCATCTAATGTAGGCAATCTTATTCGTTCTTATAGCAAACAAGAGGCACCTCCTACAAACGAGGAGATCGTCTAATTGGCTGGTCAGGCAACACTGCGGGTCACTGCCCGATACTTGCACCGGTAGTTACGTAAATTTGATGTCAGGGGAGTGGAATAAAAAACAGACTGGATTAGTTTTACGTTATAGGGCCCTTTGAATAGATTAGTTTTGAATAGCTTTACGTTGCAGCGCCCCTGTTGATGGCAGAGGTCGGCGGTCTTTTACGTCATTGCCGCACTAACTGGCGAATACGAATATTCAAACACGTATTATAACTAACGCCTAATAGTGCACTTTCGTTTTAATATGTCCTAGACAATTAAATCCCCTGTTCTCACCGCAGTAGCTCCCCATCTAATAGCACGTGTAAGCAATAATTATGCATAGTGCCCCGTTCCGAAAAGAAGAGATGGCTGGCCACCGAACGTTCAGGTGCATTATAGGTGCATTAGCTTACTTCCAGTATTATATCAAACACGTACCAAGATAATCTCCAATCGAATAAGGGCAATAATATGAGGGCGTGCCATGGGAATAAGGGAATAAAGGCGTGCCATGAATGCTCGTGTAGGAATTAGGCGTTTTTATGAAGAACCTGGAGGATTAATAATGTGAAAAAAATACCGATTCACCACCATAGGAGGAGTATAATCAAAAATGTACCAATTCTGGGCCACCGTATAAGTCATATATTGTAAGGAATCATTGTCAGTGCCCGTCAGTGCAGTGTCACAGTATGTAAAGCGATTTCGGAAGACCTAAAGCAGCCATAGAATTGGCTAGCCAGCTCGCTACGCAATGGCTTACAACGAGGCGCAGGAATGCTCGTGGGAAAGCTGCGCAAGCTGACCCAGTGAGTACATGTCTCATTTCTCGGGTTAAGTGCCTACTTAATTAGGCCATTTTAATATTGTAATGTCAATCTGCTGCAATAAAACACCGAGGTTGTATTTACACCTTCTGAGAACGTTGCCGAAAAAAAGCATCTGGGCGAATAACCAGAAGAGGCCCTTCTACCATACACTAAACCAATACACCAAAAATTGCACCTGCTTTCATTTCCTTTTTTTTTTCAACATTCGAAACTTGCAATGTGTGCAGTCATCATCACCTTCGTTATTAATTATGCCCGCTGCAGGACGAAGGCCTCTCCATGCGTTCTCCTGTCCTACCCCTGTCCTGCGCCAACCAATTCCAACTAGCGCCTGCGAATTTCCTTATCTCATCACCCCACCTAGTCATCGGCCGTCCTGGACTGCGCTTCCTTTCTCTTGACACCCATTCTGTGACCCTAAAGGTCCACCGGTTATCTAACATACGCATTACTTGGACTGCCAAGCTCCATTTCTTTCTCTTAACGACAATAAGAAAAATGACTATCCTGTTTGCTCTCTGATCCATCTGCTCTCTGATCTTCCTGTCTCTTAACGTTACGTCTAACGTTCTTCGTTCTATCGCTCTTTGCACGGTCCTGCACTTCTCGAGCGGCTTTGTCAATCCCTAAGTTTCCGCCCCATATGTTAGCACCGGTAGAAAGTATTGATTCTAGACGTTTATTTTCAACGATTGTGGGAACCTTCCTGTCAGGATCTGACAATGTAAGATGTATGTCACTCTAACCCGTTTTTATAAATCTGTCAATTTCCTTCTCATGATCAGGGTCCCCCGTGAGTAATTGACCTAGGTAAACGTGTTCTTTCATGGACTCTAGAGGCTGACTGTTGATTCTGAACTCTTGTTTTTTGGCCAGGCTATTTAGCATTGTCTTTGTCTTCTGCATATTGATCTTCAACCCCATTCTTACACTTTCTCTGTTAAGGTCCTCAGGTCCTCAATCATTTGTTGCAACTCGTCCGCAGTGGTGCTGAACAGGAAAATGTCATCTGCAAACTGATAGTTGTTTAGATATTCACCGTTTATCCTCACTCCTAAGCCTTCCCAGTTTAACAGCTTGAATACTTCTTCCAACAATGCAATGAATAGCATTGAAGAGGTTGTGTCTACTTGCATGACCGCTTTTATTTAGCGGTATCTACTTTTCTTGTGGTTGATTAAGTCAGCTGAGGAATATATAGATATTTTCGAAGATACTTAAGCCTCTGGTACTCCTTGATTACTTAATGGCTCTATGACTCATGGTATCTCTACTGAATCAAATGTCTTTTTGTAACCTATGAAAGCTATGTAGAGAGGATGATTGTATTTTGCAGACTTCTCGATTACCTTATTGATGACTTGGATGTGATGCATTGCAGAGTATGCTTCCTGAAGCCAGCCTGTTGTATTGGTTGACCGAAGCACAGTGTTGCCCTTATTCGATTGGAGATTATCTTGGTAAATGTTTGATATGATACTGGAAGTAAGCTAATGCACCTATAATTTTCCAATTCTATAACGTCTCCCTTTCTGTGGATTAGTCTATTGTTGGCATTCTTCTAGTTCTCTGGGACTCTTAATGTCGATATACCGTTCGTATAAAGGGCCGCCAGTTTTTAAAGCATAAGGTTTCCTCCATTTTGATTAAATCGACTGCTATTCAATCTTCTCCTGCCACTTTTCCCCGTTTGATGTCTTGCAAGGCTTTTCTAAGTTCATTGCTAGTTATCGAAGGAGCCTCTATTGTTATCACTACTACTTCGAAAGAAGGTACTGTGGCTGCTCGGCGTATTGTACAGTTAAGTATAGAATTCTTCCGCTTATTTTACTATGTCATCGAGAATGCTGATGAGATTTCTCTGCTTATCGTTCCGAACATATATCTTGGCTTGTCCTATGCCAAGGGTTCTCACTGATTTCATGCTGTGCTGATTTTTGACTGCTTCGTCAATCTTTCTCACGTTACACTTTCGAATATTCCTTACTTACATGCCGTATCATGAGTTCATAATTTAGGAATTGGTCTTCTAAAACGTACACTTGACGATAAGTTTCGATAAAATAATTTGATAAGGTGGAAGCTTGGACGAGTTGGTGATTCAAGATCGACATGTTTGGGCAGTGCAAAAGACGAGGACTGAAGGAATAACACAATTTTGTCTTATCTGTCGACCCATTTTAAGCTGATTAAACAGGGCATTGTAACTTTATGATTCATCAAATGCACCAAACAAGTCTTGCTTCCACTCTTTAACGCGCAGTCTCCAAGTGCAGGCCTCCGACCTGACATACGCTGGGTACCCCGAGCTTTTGTTAGTTTTAGTGGCAGAAAAGCTATTAAAGAAAATCAAGCTGGGAGACAAAGCAGCAGTTCACAGCGCTGCCAGAGACAATAAGCCAGTCGCGGTGCTCCCTTACTTGAACAAGCTATCGCACAGCTTGAAGAAGATAGACAGTAAAGTACAGGTTAAAGTTGCCTTTTCTGCCCCGGAAAATTTATCCGTGCTCTGTAGGCGTGTAAATGCTCATGCCGCACGACGAAATATTTCCGATACTAACCATAGGAAGCGGTTTGGAGCATGTGACGTGGGTGTAGTTTACATGATTTCCTTCACTTGCGCAAAAAAATACGTTGGCCAAACAGGCAGATGTTTAAATTAGCGATTAAAAGAGCAGTTTTACAATGTTCATACCGCCGTGCAGCTTTATCTTGGCATTCACTGCAGAGACTGGCACTGTGACCCTGAATCTGAAAAGTGCGTCGTCATTTCCAAACACCGTGAGAACAGCTTACACGTGAAATAATAGAGGCTGAAAAGATACAGGGGCTGGGTGACCTTTGCATCAGCATGCCGTCTATTGCCCTCACCAAAAACCAAATCAAGTATCGGGCTATGATGCAATAGGGGTTCATGTGTGAATAATGCAAAATATGTTTTTTTATTACTTTTGCTTATGTACGTAGTTTTGGCGATATCGCAAATAAAGATCAGTTGAAACAGCGCCTGTGTTGTGTTCTTTCTTCAGTCCTCGTTTTTTGCGCTGTGCAAACATTTCGATAGGGAAAATAATATTATGAATGATGAGAATGAATAATCTGCGCTCGTAGCAGTGAAGGCCATGCTCACTAACTCTCCAAGTTTCTCCTCTGATGATGTAAGATCGAGAAGATCATACTAACAAAAGCAATAATGCAATGTAATCGTATGGGCAAGATGCTCAGTAAACAAACTAGCTATAGAGAAAAAACATTTCCTTTGTTGAATTATTTAAAACTCACAACGGTGACATAATTTGAATAGTACACTGTACGGTAACGGGCTAAGTTCTGTCCGCAATGTACACACTATGTTTGAAATGCCTACCCCACATATTTGAATTTCTTGTACATATACATAGCCTCATAACTATTACTGTCGAGCTGCCTGGTACATGCCTATACTCCGTTTCAGACATCAGGTGCAACGCTGTAGAAGCTGCGCAAAAATTTTGGTGACGAAAATACACTTCGTCGCGCATTCCGTCTCTGCTTCGCTGCGCGCCAACGGCGTTCGCTCGCGCCACCGTGCACGTGAGGCTGCCGCCACGGCCTGGCAATATAAAACCCGAACAGAAACGCAATAAAAAAGACATTTATTTTTAAAAATTATGCAGATCCCTCGCACTGTGGGAATCTATGTAAGCGAAGCTTTCCGTGCTGTTTGCTTTGATTGACAATAAATAGCGTTGAGGTTGACGGCGAATGTCTTTTTCTTTAACGTTTTGTCCAACAGAAGAGTGGTGCGTTGATGTTAAATGTTACCTTGCATGCGCCACTGCTGTTTGTCGGCGTAGCACACAACACACAAAGGGAAGGGTGTTTGCTTGAGGCGTTGTTGTGTGCCATATTTCAACACCTCAGAGAGGGTTGAGCAATGTCATTGCCTCGCATGGCACATCCCATCGTGGCAGAAGCGTTAAACTTGAGTTGGATTATGGGGCTGTAAACTACAATCGGATCATCTAGCAGGCCGTAGTGGCGCACACAAAATTAATGTTAGCATCGTGGTGTTTTTCAACATGTCCCTAAATCAAAGTGCATGAGTCTCTTCTATTTCACCCCGTCGAAGTGCGGCTGCCTCGGTCAAATCCGCGACCTCGAGCAAAGTCATAGCCGCAAAGCTATCGTCGCGGGCACCGAAGCGTTTATTTGACGTGCGACCGCTTACGTTGTGTCGCCTAGGCCCTGCCGTGCGCTTTATTTAATGCGGCTCTGCTTCTGCACGCCCTGCGTAAGTTGTCCGCTAGACATATTTGCATGGTTTTATTTTTCAGAAGTAGCACAAACGAACCGTATCGTTCCTTGAACTTAAATTTATGCAGCGTTTCCTTGCCTTCTCACGTCGCCTTTTCCCTATCTTCCCCTCCCCCCCCCACCCCCCCTTGTTTGGGAACTGCGAGCGAAGAGTGGCAAGGCTGTTATCCACTCGTTTCGCGAGTGCGTCGATTCTGCCCAATATCTGCCTTCTTTCCCCCTCCTCTCTTCCATTCTATCTAGCTTCCTTCTGGAGTTGCACGTTCGTAGAAAGGCAAGCCCTTGCGGGGGTCACGGATAATTACCGCTGATAAGAGGCTAAAGTAGCGATGACGCGGGTGGTCCAGAGGGCATTCGAAGCGGTGCGGTCCAAACGAGTGCCTCCCGTCCCTTTTCTTCTCTGCCACGCGTTTTCCGTATTTATATGCGCACACTGAACCCCGACGATGTGTGTCGCACAGCAGCAGTTATAACGGCCACAAGAGTGGCAGCAGCCGTGGGAAAGTCGAAGGAAAAGGCAAAGAAACGTTCGCTTTAATAACACATTAGATAGTCGTATACGACAGTTCGTTTGTTCCTAAGAATCAGCACTTTCTTCACTCAATACTGAGCCAGCACAGTTTCGCACAATTGCGATCAAAATTATCGAACTATTTCTGAGGGCGGAATGCAAAAAGCCACCGCAACAAATTCTCTAGCCTCCACAGCGTGCACCTGATGTCTGAAACGGTGTTATAGAATGGGACTGAGACGTAACATGATACCAGGGTGAAGAAGTGAGCGTTTTCGTATCTGTTTTCGCTGTAAAGCTTTACTGCGCTGTATTGTAAATGAACTCTGCTCTCAGTTATTTGAGGGGCCACCAACAAGAGTCCTCTTAAGCCAATGCGTAGACTCAAGCAGTGCATTTTGAAACTAACTGCGTTAAGTACTTTGTATTTCGTATAGGTTGTCTACTTTGAAATGAATTATCTTCCAAAAATTATGAAATTAGAAAATTTGGAGGCATACCTTGGAAACAGCTAGCGCAATATTGTGGTAATTGGAGGGCGCTCGGGCACGCCTTGGTCCTGGGCAGTGGACAAAAGAATTTGCTGGTGATGGGGGTCATGCTCCTGAACAAAGTATCACAGCAACATAAGGCTTTTATTGAACATGATGGTCAGCTCTCGGGAAGTCCCATTTGTTTTCTCGTAGTGCTGTCACTTTCAGTGCAGTGTTGCGTGACCTTCATACAAGCAATGCAAGCTGCACGGCATACAGCAGCATTCAAGCCTGTATATGACATGTTTTCTTTGAGGACACTTCTTTTCAGCACTGATTTCGGCTGTACGCAAACGAAGACAGCTTTACTGCTCTCGAGAACTGGGAAGCACTCTTTTAAGACCATTATTCAGCGCAAGTCCACCATATTCAATCAGGAATACCTGTCCTACACTTCCAATTACCTGCTTAGGAATTGTACAGTAGAAATCTACACAGTTTGTTTTCCCCTGGAAAGTGTAGCCAGCGAAAAAGCACGAAATATAACTTATGGCTAAAACCACTCTCAACACGACATAAAGTGGCATGACTAGGTTTATGTTATAAATTTTCTTCTCATGAACGTTGCACCATATGCTTCTCGTTCCACGTTCGCGCTTATCTTTTACTTGATCCCAGATGGAGGAGGATGAAAAGGAAGGAAGGAATGGTATGGAGCTCAACCAGACGCACGCCCGATATGCTACCCTACACATAGGAAGGGGTTTAAGAGAAGAAAAGAAAGAAGAGGGAGAGAAGAAGGTACTATCGGTGTGAGTATATGTGAATGTCCATAACTTCACGCCTATAATCGGTTACTGAGGCCAGTCGCTTTCATGAAACGTAGCAGTGCTCGCGTCGCTTTGTAAGTCTGCGACGCATGGGGTCATGTTCCGAGAATCTTAGCCTATAAATTGGATATTCTAGCATGTAAAACCAATGTCTTTTTTATTCAAGTATTCCACGCTCATGCTATGATTGGGAAGACCTTTCCTCTAATGCCGCGACAATAAATGACGGTTCATTATGCACTTCTGGCATTCTCCAGTTAACGAACAATGAACAAGTGTTATTGTTGTGCTATTCGAGTTTAGTTTTTATGTCTTTAAGTATGAACCGTTCATGCTTACTTTCAGTTGCATACTTATATTCCGTAATCTGCCGTTGTAAATTTTATAATTCACTTGTTTGCTTAGCACTACTCCCTCTTAGGTCATGTTTTTATTTCAGGAGTTCAAACAAGTAAATAAGCATCGCCGAGCACTTTAGCCGTATTAACCATTTGCCTACGATGTTTAACAGCCAGTTGGATCGATGATGTGCCTGAAGCCACGTATCACAAAGAGGCTTTGCTTTCTCTCGGGATTGCGTGGCTGATGACGAAGTGACTTGGCGAAGCTACCCATCTGATCTATTCCACGAAAACAAGCAATTAATTTATTCTGTTATATTTTTGTTCTGGCCGGCAGTGACCATTAGATTGAACCTCGGGTTCTGTGTTTGCCAATCACAGCTCTATGGTATTGCAAACATAACAGCATTAGGCTCTTTCTTGCACCAAAAGAACAGCGCTCGAATGTGTTATACCTACCTTGATTCTTCCTCGACTGTTTTAGCGCGGTCTTTGTCAAATGTGAATGTTCCGAAAACTAGTCTCAGTTTTCATCTAATTGCAGTAACTAAGCCTCCCATCTTTCCTGGTTGCTTCTCCAAGCTGTGCTCACGTTACCTTGCTCATGCATTCAAGTGAGCGACCATTCTCAGCAGAACGCGCTTTGGAGATTCTGCGCGCGGAGCAGGGAATTCGCGTCGCTTGAGAGGGAGCTCCTGCAAATGTCTGGAAATTATTGAAGGGCGACTCCTTCGGGAACATGAAATTCAGAGGGTGTGTAAGCGCCGGCTGTGTTATCCGTTGCAAAGCATCAGTCGCAGGCTACAGATGGTTAGTTGACGGACGGCTGCAAAGCTGTGAACACCACCGCTGTCACCAGAGCGCATTTGATGCAGGAAGCGTTGCTGCCAAGAAATTTTCAAGTTTTCGTGAGCGTACCTACACACGTGCGCAATCACCACTTAAAAAAAAACACACGCAGGTGCTCTCACACGCACGCACACGTAGCCACATCACGGCTAACATCGACCAATTACACCGGGGAAAATTACAATTGCTTCTTCGCCTAATGACGACCATTCAAACGCGGACGGGCAGGAGAGAGGAATCTCGTGGAGAGAGACAACGTTGACCATCTATTGCTGCTATCGGTATACAAAGCCAAGGAAACTTGAGGAAAAGACTGGGTAAATACTCAAAACACGAACTCTGTGGGATACTGCCTCGTTCGTCTCTCTACTTTTCATTTCATTTGTGTAAGTCTACTGCTCTCAACTCACTGTCGTGAATATTGTCTCACTACAGCCGTTATGCGTATCGTTGAGCTCAGCTGAGTGGTACAGTGCATGGCCGTTATAACGTCGATACATTTTAATTTGTTGCTGTTTTATTTCCGAGACTAGTCCTCCACAATTGGTGTAAAATTTTTCGGGACATTCCCACTTCGCCTGCCTGCGACGCAACCTCGTGAAATACGCGGAAACGCTCTGATCTTACGTGTACATACTCAGTAGGCGCCAGAATTACTCCGAACAAAAAAACGAAATTCTTTACGATTCCTTGAATTTTTCGCCTTGAGCCCTACGCTTTTGCTCGAAACAACACGTGCTGAGCCCACTTCGTCTGTCTGTCACAAGATGCCACAAAACCGCGTAAACTCACCATTTCAATGTAGCACTTAGGCAATCAAGATTCATTATTATGCCGAACAACACTGAAAATTCTTATCGGAATACACGTAGACTGCCCAACTCTGGAAAGGATAACCGTTACTACTCAGCAGTCGCTTTGGCACTAGCTACTCGTAGGTGCTGCGGAAATTTTAATGCTCTTCGTATAATAAAATGTTTGTCATTATGAAGTAATCGAGCTATTTCTGTGCGCATGCGACCTCGTTCCGCCAACTCGTCTTCGCTGAGGATCAATCTTAGCGGTCTTTTTACGCTTCACTTGCACGCCACTGTGAGTTTGGACCAGCCACCGCAAGCTAAGCAAGCGCAAGTGTAACAAACGCAGACGCCGGCATAACCCTCCTCATCCGCTTATTTACTTTCACTTCGCTTGGACGAACCTACCAATCCCCTCTGCACTTTATCGCGCTTCACGCCTCTTGTAACCAATTCAAGTTAAAATAATAATAAAAAGAAACATGTCAAGGGAGGCAATGCTATCTGCTTTCAAAGCAAACAATAGTGATCTCCAATAAAACCTGAGAGTGTTTCAGTGGGCAGCTCAAACAACGGTGCGGGTCACAACCCAACGCTTGCTTCGACGATTACGAAAATTTGACATCTGCAAAGGAATAATGTATAAATGAAATACTTTTAAGTTATTCGGCGTTCGATGGTGTACAAACTAGCAAAACTATCTACCCTCCACTGAGTTTATGATTAGCGCTCATTGATATTGCTAAAAACAAAATCGCAGCCATTCTACTCTGTGAATGTGAGCTACCAGCGCAGCACACCACTGAGTGTAAAATTTAAGTTATTTTCGGGCTTTTCTTTTCCGCGTCCGTAGCATACCCTGCGAACGTGCACAATCGCTACTAATAGCGGCTCAACTTGTCAAGGTGTCCAACTCCAAACGTGCCAAGCGTCTCAAGACGCTGTCTAGCCCACAATAAATTCATAAGTGCGTTCTATTCCGCTTGTCGTTGCACCCCTTCGTGGCTTGATGGCTTCAATGGCGGGCATCTGTGGTAGAGGTCCTGTGCTCGAATCCTGCCGGCGGATGATCTTAATGATGTTTGTTTATTACACAGTACTTTGTTGAAAATGACGAATTTACAAAGTCGAAGCGACGTTTAAAACAAGAAGGACGAAGTTTAGGCAAATCCATGTATTTCCCATAATTCCTTTGCTGGCTTAACCGCCCCGATTGTAGGTCCTGAAGACACTAGCGCCAGAGTTCCCTCTAGTAATTATTGTACGGAACTATGTTTTGGGTAGCCCTTTAGCTTTCCTCATCCTACGACAGGTGCCAGCACGTGCTTATTGTTTTGCTTTGCCTCCTCATGGAGGGTGCGGGAGCCTCGAGGGCATGGGTGGACATTGAAAAACGTATGGAAGGGTAGACATATACAACTCTGCTGTTAAAAAGATTGTCCCTGACCATCACTCTGCCTTGTACAACGACGCCTCTACTGGTCCAAATGCGCCTGAGTGCAATTTACGGGCTCATGTTCTTCCTTCTGTTTACATAATACTAGAGATTGAGAACCTCACTTCCTTCACTTATCATGAGGCAAAATCGGCAAAATTTGGCTTAGGTTGTGACTGCCGCTCTCCCCCTCGTCACTCTTCCCATGACAGGTAGTATAAACTCAAGAAAAGTGATCATGCCATGCCTTTTTTAGGCTTGTAGCGCAGCTCAGAACGAGCAAAAAGGAAGGCGGAAGATGAAAAGGAACGGAAAACAGGGTCAGCACTCACCATGTTCTCCGTTCCGTTTCATTACCCCTTCCACCTTCCTTTTTCTCGTTATGAGCTGCGCTACAAGCCTAAAAAAATATGACATACCGACTCGCTCAAAATGCTACGCTTTTGATCATGTCACATATGTGCGGCATAAAGAAGTCGAGGGGGTGCCGTGGGGCAAACTAAAACAAAAAAGAAGGAGAAAGCAAGTAAAAGTCTCTTCAAGAGCAGCAAGATATCAAGCTGTACCCACGATATGGAGAACAACGTTACCGGCATTGTAGGCCTTAGAGCCTCCATATATGGCTCTTCTAGGCAGCAAAGTCAAAGAAAGACACGCCACCGCCTTTAACTAAAACTTTGCTCATTGGGCCGCCTGCGTATCTAGCAAACAACGTCCAATGTGCATGCAGCATGAAAAGGCTCATTATACTGAAGAAAGGCCCGCTCGCATGAAGACGTCGAAGGCATAAAGACCATTCTTTGAGTGCACAAGAAGTCGAACCACAGTAATAATGACCTGCCCAACGGGAGTACAGGGATTTAGGCAGAGGCAATACGAGAAAAGTAGAAAAGAGCAATACTATCTAAGCAATAGCATGAAGGCTGCAGTGCCACCTATTACAGTCATTCCTTCGCCGTGCGCACGAGATAACCCCTCTTTTTGTTCGCTTGAGAAAAAAGAAACAGGGATGAAAAAGAGGTATTCCGGTAATGAAATAAATATTGGATGAGAGAGATAAGTTATTCCGCCAATAACCTAATGACATGGCTGCAGTAATTACAAGTTCGCCACGCGTAAGGCCATGTTGAATACTTTGAAGAGCATTGTTCAGTAGACAGATGTAGATAACTTGTTTTCTGATTATCTTAGAATTTTTAGTGAAATTGTGCGGGTGCATTGTTCTTTAAAAGGGCCAGATGCAAGCTTTCCAGAGCTATCTAAGCACATGCGCAGTGAATCTTCTTTTTGTGATGCAACCATTCCTTGTGAGTATTGGCTAGAAGTTAGCAATGGAATTTGTGGAGGTAGCGTGAAAAAAAAAAGAAGCTAATTATTTTCGCCTTATTGCTCGGCCGTTAAAAAGCGTCAACATTGAAAAGGATGGATGGGCATTTGTGACTTGAAAAACTTTTTTATTGTAGCTTACTACTATGCACAGGGTACGTTCCGAAAGTTTCGTCATTTATTTTCAGACGGAACATTATTGTCATAAAAAATAGACCATGGCATCGTGAACTATACACCTCACACTATCTTTCCGCGCAGTTGCCATCGACATTGTGACATTTTTGGTAGGATGCATTCAGTTTGAAGAAACCCCTCTGGTAAAATTTGGTGCCGTGCAACGCAAGGCCTGAGACATGACCTCTTCACCGTACATGATCCGTAGGCATTCATAGATGACGGAAACACTAATCCCACGTGCCCATTCATACCGGATAACAGCACGCACTTCCATTCTGAAATAACCTCGGGCGTGCCGGTCTGCTTGCAATCTTTCTTATTCGACGCTCCACGCATGCGTCATTCCGCCTCCGCTGTCGATCCTTCCGTCCTCGAAAGAGCCACGGGCGTGGTTCTTTATGGCGATTGTTTCACCTGGTGCACTGTCTTTTCTTCCTGAAAATGACGAAACTTACTTTCGGAACGTCCCTTGTAGCTTTGATAAATTCGTTAGAAGTGCCCACGTAGTGTTTACTTCAGGGCAATTCTTCGCGTGATTTGTTTTCAATTCTTCTCAAAAGTTTGCGCAACGATAATCATCGCACGTTCCTGCCTTACACTTTTTTTAACAACTTCAAAACTCCCATGCTGAGGCTTACAAACGGCATCAGTTATATGTGAATTATTTGAAGCCTTCTGTGCAGCTTGCTTGCTTGCTTGCTTGCATTCTTTCTTCCTATATTATGGCGCGTACCCACTTGGGGGATTGGCCAAAATTCCGGCAGTGGAACGGCTCTGGCACTGGTGGAAAACTTGATGGAAAAGGTATATGTGAGGGAACAGTTGAAATTGTACAATGAACTAAAGTAGACAACCTAGTGTTAGAGACATTCTTTCAGAGGAAAATGTGTCCCATTTGAAGGGCGACCACGCCAGAATGTAAAAATTTCCACTCCACTTAAATTATAATTTTGTGAAATAGTTAATAATAAATAAGTAAATCAACCAGGTATTTTCCTTGTGTCACTAAGGAATTCGCAGACGGGCATGCATACGTTCCTTTGCCTATAAACCAATGTAGATGCCCCAAAGGAGAGAATGTTTTCAGTGTTTACGGAAATGCCTAATGTTCAGAATAGTATCTCGAAGTACATTGTTCTCTGGATTGCGAATCGATTGCAGGTTGGTAAAATTGTCAATCGTGTCAGGTTCATTGCAGATACGTCATAGAAGGGACAGCGCCAAATAAGGCCGCTGTAAAAAAACATCAGTGTGAAATAGGACATCGTAATATTGCGAGGGTAATTTCATATTTAGGGGTGGCACACAGTTCATTGTCCCAAAGGAAAAGCAAATGATTTATTTGTTATTTGGAATACCTGTTTTGCCGAGCATTTTAAGAGAGAAGATATTCTAAATGTAGCCGCGATGATGTAAGCCTGTTATATTTCTGGGGCCCTAACAACAGATTTCTGCTTCCTTCACCTTGCGCTGAGCTTTAGTGCAAACTTTTTTCTTGGCGTCCTGATAGACGCAAATATGCAGAGCTTTCATGTAAAGTGCTCATCGCTTAGCTCTTCTAGATACGCTTCCTCAGAAACCATAAACAGTTTTACAGCTTTTCCTATTAGGGTAGTAGGAGGCTACAGCTTTCGAAAAGAAAAGAAAAGAACAGAGCGCGAAGAGTTGGTCAACTGATGCGTGTGGACAAACTATGCGGCGCTATACTTTGCTGAACAGAAACAGGTTATTCCGCTGCACCTGCTCTCTGTTCAAAACTACTGCCCAGTATTAAGGACCCTACCGTGTCGTCGAACGCGCATTCCACGTCAACAACGTGATCGAACCCATTGAACCGTCTTCGGACATGCGCCGTCGTTAACGAGACATTGTCAACGTTGAGCGCCGCAACCCACTCATAGTGAAGAATTGTTAGCTCGCTGGACGGCTGTCGTTTCGTTCCCGGGGGTAATTGTAGCGGAGAAGAGGGACGCTTTAGTATCCTATCCTCAACAGCGCTTTCTATACTCGTGGTCTACTTTCTGTGGCAATGAAAGGAAAGCTACGGAGACAAAGCACGCACAAGTGAGAGCGCTTCTGAAAAGATTTCCGTGTTTTCATTCACGGTAGTTTAAGCTGGGGAAGAGAAAACACAAACACCTTATTAGCAACAGTTAAATAAGATAAAACACACGACTGAATGTAATCGCTTACTTATTTTGCAGCTTTTCCCTTCCGTGTCTGGGCAAACGCGTAACATTCGCAAATGAAGCTGCGTCGATTCAGCGTCTTTTCCGAGCAATCAAAAGCACTATCAATCGCTGGAGGTCTACTTGGCGCCGTAACACATGTGCGCAGCCACGTGCCCATAGCTTTCCCTTCGCTGCCACAGAAAGTTGTCCGCGAGTACAGTGAATCAGTCTCTCCAGTGCTTTTGCCCGACGAACACACCTCGGGCTGGTCCCAAACGTCGGTGACTATGCTTTTACCTAGAGACATAGAGTTTCTAAATAAATTCCCTACAGGGAAATGTGGCGCTAATGCCTACGGGGGTTCTCCTGAGCGTTGCCTCAACCTACATGGGAATTATAGGAAATACAGGCTTCGGATTCACTTCGATCTTTAGACTAGCGGCGTTTGCTTGCGGCGCAGTAAACGAAGCTATACTCGAATATTATCGCGTCAAATCTAATTTTATTTCTGCAGTGTCTTGTATAATGCACAACACGTTACATAAAGTTTGTATGACTTTGAGATTGAAGCACAGTTTACTATGGTTTACAACGAGACACACCAGGGTATGCATTCTTGTGCAATTCTGTTCCCCATTTGCCGCCAGAGAATAATTATTTATTTATTTTTAGAACAGCAAGAACAACTGTGCATGTGCCTATATCAAAATACTCATCAAGTATTTATGGAAATAAGATTGTTGTATTGTGAGAAGGTGTTGCGCCCTTGAGAGGAATGCTACAAGTGTCATCTGCTACGACACCTGCTCGCTGCTAACGCAAGACTGTTCTCGCAGACGACAGGCACTTGCGAACTCTCTCACTCTTTCGAAAGGCTGCGTCGGCTGTCACGATTGCTGAACATATTCAAGTAATTTTAAGCACATCTTCTTGACTGCTAGCAGGAATGCTTGAGGCCTCCTACGAGTATGCTTCGTTTTATTTTATGTTGACGTACCGCTTCCCAAGCGTTATGGCGTGGCTTTGCACTTATCCATTTTGCGACACTAGATTACAGCCAAGAAGCAGCAACCTTTCCTACCACAAGTAAGTTTGTGTTCTCAAAGTCCTAAAACACGCATTTCAATGAGCACCTATATGAGCAATGCGTAATGAAGCCCTCAATAAAATTTGATTGTCAAGCCACTAGGAGTACAGCTGTCTATGTCTTGTATCAGTAGTGCTTTCTTTTTCCTATTCTCAAGTTTCGTAAAGCAGGTAACGCTACAGCGCCAACCTAACACACTTAACAAACGAAGGTACAAGTGGTCAAAACATGTTCTTTCAATGTTTACGATGCCATCGCTATCTGGTAAAGGCTTCGACACCACACTGCGACACAAACACCGTCCTAGCCGCTGGCCCAGCGTGCTATCGTCACTTCGAGTAACAGAACAAAGGCAGACAGCTTTGCGTTGCACTGTCCCACTGCAGATTATAGCGATTGCGCTTGGAGCGAAACCAAAACTGGCAAAAAATACTTGTAGACTAGTTTGCCAGTAAACAGAATACCAATCCGTAGCCTGTACTTCCCATAATTCCCATGATGGTCGAACGATCGCCGAGCCAGATTTCCGTCTTGTTATACTAATATGAAACTCTATGCCTAGAGGTAAAATGGTTCGCTGTCAAATAAATTTTGGAAGCATTCACACACGTAAGCTAAGGTTTTGAAGGGTATGCAATGAGGCATAGGAGGAAATATGCAATTTTATTGTGCCTTTGTGTACTTCTGCAAAGCAACGTCGTTCCAGCTAAGCATTTAGTCACAGAACTGTGGCGCAGTGCAGTTCACTGGCCCTGTTTTCCTTCGCGCAATAGCTGTCTCAGCAAAGGTGACTACATTCCAGAACGTTCTACAATGCAACGTGAATAACTTGAACCACATTCTGGAAAAAAATCATGCATATCCAATGCACATGTTATAAGCAATGTCAAGTAATGCTTTCGTTACGACCCGGAAAGTTTAATGCTATAAAAATGCTTTTTTTTTTTTCACTGCAGCGTTAGTTGCCGCACGGCAGTTATATTCCTGCTCGCAAAGACTGCAAGACGCGGCACTGTCGCGCATAACATCATTAATGCGGCGGCTTTGCGTTACTGCCATTGTTAATTAATAGCCAATGAAATTGAAAGATTCAGGAAGGCAAGGTGGTAGAAATGTGGACATGCTAGCCCCTGTCTTGGGCGCAGTATGCGAAGTCTTGCAAGAACCTTGTGTATTTCTGCTCCTGCGAATATTTTATCCAGAAGATGCAGCGCAATTTTCCTAATGAACTTTTATCGCATTCGTTCTTTCTGCGAGTCTTATGGATTATTTATTTATTACTTGATTTACAATAAACATCCTGGAGGCTTGCGTCGTATGGTCTGCAGGACACGAATTTTTCAGTAAGACGCCTCGACCATGCTAAAAGAGGAGCTTGCAGGCCAGCAGTGTCGGAGCGGTTGCTGCGTTGCATCAATTCTCTCTCGCGGGAAGTTATACTGGCCTTTGCTCGTAGCACGCGCTTTCCGTATACGCAAAGCTAGCAGTGCACGAGTACCATGCGCTGAAATGCTCGCACCCGGGGGACACGTCCTTTCGAGGGAGCCGTTTGCATACCTGAGTACAGGGGTCAGCAGTAGTCTTCTTCCAGGAAGGAATTTCCGCTCTGTTTCCCGCACAGCGGGCTAAAGAAATCAACCGTTTTGTAGCACCCTCATACTGGTCGGCCTGCCCAAAGCACGGTGCAGGTAATATGGCCTCGAAAGAGAGCAAGGTGTTGTAGGACTTGTAGCATGATAAACAATCCTACGTAACCGCTGTTGTGCCAGTAAAAAAATGACAGTGCGTTATTTTCATGGCGCACAGAGTAGCAAACTCTAGTATTGCCGCTTCCTAATGTCATTTGTTTCTGTTAACATGTCACAACGCTGGTTGCATTAGAAAAGTCTTTCCCCTTCCTGGGTTTTGCTTTAAGTTTATTTTGTTGGTAATCAAATCTGGTCAGCGCTCGGTCACTCGGGTCAGAGAAGGAATACATGGCTATAGTTTCATGAGTGCCCTGACGCCGAGATAACTTTAGTAGCAGGAGTTGCTGGGCTTCTCGCTTCATGCTGAACAAATTCAAACCATCAATCGGCTGACCATTGCTGCCACGGCATGGTAATGGTTTTTACGCATTAACTACAGTCAGATAATTTGCTGCAGTCTTTGAAGTCCGTATCCTTTCGCAGATGGTTCACGCCTGGTCACGCGGGCAAAGAAGTTGCTGCCATACGAGTCGGCAAAATCGAAGATTGAAATCAGAGCCATGGCCTGTTTTTCATAGTCCACTCTTGTAAAGTCATGCCCTCCCGTTATGCAGCCATGTGTTACGAGTCAATTACGTCGACTGCCTTCGATTGAGTTTCCTTGAGCACTCTTCAGTTCCGTTGCTGAGTCGCTCCTCTCAAAATTCAAGCGAGGTGGTCCACGGGAAAATGAATACCGAGCGCACGGAGCCCTAAGGCGTGAAGTTCTGCCTTATATGCACCATCTATCCCACAACCCAAAGAAGGTAGCAGCAGACATGCAGTGCCCATTTTGTTCCCTGCGCCACGCTAGGTCACCCAGCTGGGCCTCTAAATACTATTTGATAGTATAAAACAGTATTCGTTGCACCAAGAAGCATGGCTGGCTGTACCGAAAATTGTGCCCACCGAGTTGTCTACAATACAGAGCTGTATTCTGGGAAGAGCTATGTCGGCCAGGTCGGGCACTCCATAAGCGAACTTGTGGGGGAATATGAGCTAAGTCCAAAACGTAAAGGCGCAGCGCTTCTTTGGCTTCGCACTACAATTCACATGAGCGTGAGCCACGAATACAGAAGATAAAGATTCTTGGCAGAAGTAGAGCCACAGCGGCACGTGAACTAGACGCCTTTCATATTAGCTAGCGAAGTGCGTCTGGTATCAGCGATGCGCCAGTTGCTCCCGTTCCTGCTGAGAGAGGATTTATTGTTAGCCTGACGGGGCGGGTGTACTCGTGCGCTTTTGAAGATTTTTAGCATGCTTTGCAGTGCATACTTATATCTATTGGATATCCGTGTAAGCTGAAAAAACAATCGAAAGTAAGGCGCCCACCTGGTCCTCGCCCCCCCACTTTTGCTTCCATTATGCGCTAAGTCGCCATAGGTGTGATGATGTCAAATAATTCTGATATAGCATTACTTCCTGTGTACAGCGTAAGCTGTTATTAGCTCATTCCAATAGCCGTTTCGGTTGGTGATTATGTCCGCCGCCACTGCCGCCGCCGGTGTCTGGTGTCCTAGCAGCTATCGCCTGACATGAGTAAAAGATACCTTGTTTCCCATCCGGAGCAAACACGGGCCTGCCGCCTGGGGAAAGCTGCAATACCACTGAGCCAGAACTTGTAGAACTGAAAATAAAGGTGTGCTACTCGACGTCGGTGGGGGAATGGGACGTACATTGTTATATACACACCAGAACAGCAAGGCCTCATCCACCCATCTGTGGAGGAATAAAAACACAGCACGTGGTGAGAACTCTAGCAACAAAGGGAATAATCATAATATTAATATGAAACGACCATCATGACAATTTATGCCAGCTTAATCATTTTAGTGCTTAAGGTAATTCTGAAATAATAATCAATGTTTTCTTTATTGATCCTGGCTAACAGTACCGGAAACATGCAACGCAAGCACTGCGAATGATCATATGCTCGAAATGTGGGGGCCACCAATACTTCTTTATCCAGTGTCTGTTGTGCAGAATCAATTTGCTATAACTAGAACAAAGATATTGTTGCATCATTGGTAAACATTATGTGAAACTTATTCTCTATCCAGAGTGTGAAGTTCTACAATAAAAGCACTGGTAAAATATCATATACTTTAAATAAGTCTTTAGTTGGATGGCAGAAAGATACGCCAGCTAGTAAGCAAACCGAATATGCAAAGAATAATATCAAACTTTAGGTCAATTGTACATAAGCGCAAGCACGCAAGTTATCTTAGCAAAGTAGGAATGATTGTCAAGCATGGGAGACGCAGAGAAGGGCATAATGAGCAGAAATTATTAAATGTATTATAATGAGTAACCCCGGGACCCGCCTTGGTTACTCAGTGGCTATGGTGTTAGACTGCTGAGCGCGAGGTCGCGGGTTCGGATCCCGGCCACGGCGGCCGCATTTGGATGGGGGCGACATGCGAAAACACCCGTGTACTTAGATTTAGGTGCACGTTAAAGAACCCCAGGTGGTCGAAATTTCCGGAGTCCTCCACTACGGCGTGCCTCATAATCAGAAAGTGGTTTTGTCACGTAAAATCCCACAATTTAATTTTTAAATTTAACTCCTGCGGGGACGGTAGAGTATCCGCCTCCCGTGCAAGGAGACCGTGATTCAAATCCCGGGCCGCACAATTCTCCACCGGAAAATACCAGAAAAAAAACAACAACCGTGTGTTGAGAAAATTGCACAAACAGGCCTGGAGTGCGGCCTGATCCCGGTGACCAGAACCGGTAACGCACTCTCTCACCAGAGCAGGATTGGCCACCCTAGTGCAGTACTTGGCCGCAACCTCCTATATGAACACAGCAATCAAACCCCGGCCCTCAGTCCCCAGCAGCTGCGAAGCAACTGACCACGGCGGCGGTCAGACTTGCAACGCTACAGAGGGTGCTAAGAATCCCTGGCTCCGGACAGGCCGCCATTGGAATATGAACCTGGCAACGTTTAACGCTAGAACGTTATCTAGTGAGGCGAGTCTAGCAGTGCTATTGGAGGAATTAGAGGGCAGTAAATGGAATATAATAGGGCTCAGTGAAGTTAGGAGGCCAAAAGAAGCATATACAGTGCTAAAAAGCGGGCACGTCCTGTGCTACCGGGGCATAGCAGAGAGACGAGAACTAGGAGTCGGATTCCTGATTAATAAGAACATAGCTGGTAACATACAGGAATTTTATAGGATGAACGAGAGGGTGGCATGTCTTCTTGTGAAACTTAATAAGAGGTACAAAATGAAGGTTGTACAGGTCTACGCCCCTACATCTAGTCATGATGACCAGGAAGTCGAAAGCTTCTATGAAGACGTGGAATCGGCGATGGGTAAAGTCAAAACAAAATACAGTATACTGATGGGCGATTTCAATGCCAGGGTAGGCAAGAAGCAGGCCGGAGACAAGTCAGTGGGGGAATATGGCATAGGCTCTAGGAATAGCAGAGGAGAGTTATTAGTAGAGTTTGCAGAACAGAATAATATGCTGATAATGCATACCTTTTTCCCCAAGCGGGTTAGCCGAAAGTGGATGTGGAGGAGCCCGAATGGTGAGACTAGAAATGAAATCGCCTTTATACCCTGCGCGAACCCTGGCATCATACAAGATGTAGACGTGCTCGGCAAGGTGCGCTGCAGTGACCATAGGATGGTAAAAACTCGAATTAGCCTTGACTTGAGGAGGGAACGGAAGCAACTGGTACATAAGAAACCAATCAATGAGTTAGCGGTAAGAGGGAAACTAGATGAATTCCGGATCAAGCTACAGAACAGGTATTCGGCTTTAACCCAGGAAGAGGACCATAGTGTTGAAGCAATGAACGACAATCTTATGGGCATCATTAAGGAGTGCGCAATGGAAGTCGGTGGTAACGCCGTTAAACAGGAAACCAGTAAGCTATCGCAGGAGACGAAAGATCTGATCAAGAAACGCCAATGTATGAAAGCCTCTAACCCTACAGCTAGAATAGAACTGGCAGAACTTTCTAAGTTAATCAACAAGCGTAAGACAGCGGACATAAGGAACTATAATATGGATAGAATTGAACAGGCTCTCAGGAACGGAGGAAGCCTAAAAGCAGTAAAGAAGAAACTAGGAATAGGCAAGAATCAGATGTGTGCGTTAAGCGACAAAGCCGGCAATATCGTTACTAATATGGATGAGATAGTTCAAGTGGCTGAAGAGTTTTATAGAGATTTATACAGTACCAGTAACACCCACGACGATAAGGTGAGGAAGAATAGTCTAGAGGAACTTGAAATCCCACAAGTAACACCGGAAGAGGTAAAGAACGCCTTGGGAGCTATGCAAAGGGGGAAGGCAGCTGGGGAGGATCACGTAACAGCAGATTTGTTGAAGGATGGTGGGAACACTGTCCTAGAAAGGTTGGCCGCCCTATATACACAATGCCTCATGACCTCGAACGTACCGGAATCTTGGAAGAACGCTAACATAATCCTAATCCATAAGAAAGGGGACGCCAAAGACTTGAAAAATTATAGACCGATCAGCTTACTGTCCGTTGCCTACAAAGTATTTACTAAGGTAATCTCAAATAGAATCAGGAATACCTTAGACTTCTCTCAACCAAAGGACCAGGCAGGATTGCGTAAAGACTACTCAACAATAGACCATATTCACATTATCAATCAGGTGATAGAGAAATGTGCGGAATATAACCAACCCTATATATAGCCTTCATTGATTACGAAAAAGCATTTGATTCAGTCGAAACCTCAGCAGTCATGAAGGCACTACGAAATCAGGGTGTAGATGAGCCACATGTAAAGATACTGGAAGCTATCTATAGCGGTTCCACAGCCACCATAATCCTCCACAAAGAAAGCAACAAAATCCCAATAAAGAAAGGCGTCAGACAGGGAGATACGATATCTCCAATGCTATTCACAGCATTTTTACAGGAGGTATTCAGAGACCTGGTGTGGGAAGAATTGGGGATAAAAGTTGATGGAGAATACCTTAGCAACTTGCGATTCGCTGATGATATTGCCTTGCTTAGTAACTCAGGAGACCAATTGCAATGCATGCTCACTGACCTGGAGAGGCAAAGCAGAAGGGTGGGTCTGAAAATTAATCTACAGAAAACTAAAGTAATGTTTAACAGTCTCGGAAGAGAACAGCAGTTTACGATAGGCAGCGAGGCACTGGAAGTGGTAAGGGAATACATCTACTTAGGGCAGGTAGTGACCACGGATCCGCATCATGAGACTGAAATAACCAGAAGAATAAGAATGGGCTGGGGTGCGTTTGGCAGGCATTCTCAAATCATGAACAGCAGGTTGCCACTATCCCTCAAGAGGAAAGTGTAGAACAGCTGTGTCTTACCAGTACTCACCTACGGGGCAGAAACCTGGAGGCTTACGAAAAGGGTTCTGCTGAAATTGAGGACGACGCAACGAGCCACGTAAAGAAGAATGATAGGTGTAACGTTAAGGGATAAGAAAAGAGCAGATTGGGTGAGGGAACAAACGCGGGTAAATGACATCTTAGTTGAAATCAAGAAAAAGAAATGGGCATGGGCCGGAGATGTAATGAGGAGGGAAGATAACCGATGGTCATTAAGGGTTACGGACTGGATTCCAAGGGAAGGGAAGCGTAGTAGGGGACGGCAGAAAGTTAGGTGGGCGGATGACATTAAGACGTTTGCAGGGACAACATGGCCACAATTAGTACATGACCGGGGTAGTTGGAGAAGTATGGGAGAGGCCTTTGCCCTGCAGTGGGCGTAACTAGGCTGATCATGATGATGATGATATTAAAGCTCGGCTGAGGTAAGGCTCTTAGAGAATGCTGTTTTGCTATGAGAGAAGGCGAAGCCCAATAAACACGCCAGAATGACACAATCGCCCATGTCGTTCAGCCACATTGTTTAGCTTTTTAATGAGTGCAGAACAGTAAGAAAAGTGGATTCCATTGTTAAAAATATTATGTAACAAAGTACAGTACAGCACCACTCATCTTGCCAGAGAAGCAGATTAGCTGGTGCCACCTTCAAACACCAGCCTATCATAAAGGGCAGTAAAAAAAGTTAGTCTTTTACCATGTCCAATATCACCTCTTGATTCAATCAGCGCTAAATTTGGCGCACAATAAGTGCAAAATAACATCATCTTCATTTATTCATCTAGTTTCGAAAAATCCCAGTGTTGACAGACTCAGCCTCGGATAGCTTCGTATAAAAGCCGCACCTAATGCTAGCCTACGCTTGAGACTCACATGCTTGAATTTTAGCTAAATTGTGCCAGACATTAAATAAGCTATGTGTGCCTTGCAAATATGCAACCAAGCTGCAACCAAATCAATATTTTTCACTGTTCGCTTGAGAAGCGCGGCGTATTTTTTTTCAAACGTCCTACATTATTCATCAAAAACTATCAAAGACCTATGACAGCATTGATAAATGTTCATACATAACAAGCACCTAATAATGCGAGTTTTTAGAGTGTATGTACAACATAAGCGCCAAGATTCATGAATAGTGTCCTCAAAGGCGGGCTATCATTCGTGCCGTTGACGCACTTTGGGGCCACACTTTAATATGAATACACTAACAACGTAGCAGCACCGTGAGAAAAATTGACATGCCTGCTTTTTTTATCACAACTATGGACTTTGTCGGAAGTCAAGCCTCCCAGTGGAAAGGAAAAATTGCTTTAAAATGTCGACACAACAGTCTAGTTCTTTCCGTGTCTGCAGGTGTACTTCGTTCGATTCATATCGACTCGTCCTCTTCATCGTTCATCTTCTAACAAAACGAAAATATTCATCTCCATGTAACACGTTATATTTAGCACAACACTTTCAGAAGTGCCTGTGATTCCGTGTAGCAGTGCGCAACAATAAACTCATTTTTCTCGAATAAATGTTCATCCACAGCGCAATTTCGCTTCCGCGAGGTCTAGTTTGGCTTACAAAAACCATATTTCGGTTATTTCCGGGAGATTGCTTACGCTTGTTTACCTGCTCATATTTATTCATGTTAGAATAAAATTAGAACTTGAAGAAATGCAATTAGAAGATCACCAATATTGGCAGGTAAAATCTGTTTTCTCTGGAAGCGTTAGCACGAGTACTTTTACTCTTGTCTGTTTGATTTCGCATTGTGGTCACGGAGCATTTACTGCAAGCATTGTGCGTTTGCCTTATTGCTTTCATCGAAGCAGTTCTCTAAAGCTGATTTTCATCTTTTATATCGTGAGAGGTGTACTGGTTTATCTTTTTCGCTCCTTTCTTGCTCTGGGTTTTCCTCCACCTTCATGTGGTAGGTATTTTTTGCATCGTCAATCTTTTTTTTTTCTTTTGTTTATATGCGTGCACTTTGTTACTTCCTAGGCGACGATCGTGACCTTTTTTTTTGTTCATCCCCTCTTTCCCGTTTGTTTATCTTCGAAGCTGCTAAGTCTTCCGCTGTCGTTTGCACACATCTGCCAGCAAGGGGTGCGAAGCGGGAAACACGGGTCGAGCAGCATTGCCTCGTTGCGAAGCTGCTTATTCTGCATCCTAAGAGGATGCGTGTCTGTTCGTTCCCGGAAGAGACCATTTATTTCGCTCTGTCATTCTTTTTCTATCCTAAAGTATTCCAGTCATCCAAGCAAGATTTCAACTCACAGGAGATTGCTGATTGAGCGGAACGAAGAAGCAATACGCAAGCTCCTCGGAGAGCTGACGTTCGCAAACAAAGGGACGCCACTCAGAACGGGGCCGCCAAGAGCCTCTTACAGAAAAAGATCACGCTTTCTTTTTGTGTCTTTGTGTTGTGTTTTTCTCCTTTTCTGACAACTGAAGGTTGCTTGCGTCAGAAAAAAGAAAAGGGGACGCATCTGTAAAACAACGTCTAGAAATAATAATCATGATGTCTGGCTGAACGACCAAGCTCGGTTGAGCTGAAAACATAACCAATATGTGGATCCTAGGCTACGTACTCGGGAATGGGAAAATAGAATATGGAAGTCTTTTAGTTCAAAGCCTAGCGTAGTGGTATCTGCAGGACCGCATGTTAGTCACCTTCAGATGTAGCCCTTAGGTCCGCCTCTCGAGCGCAACGATAAATACAAATAATCGTGAATAAGCTAAGAAAGTCCATAGGCTGCCTGCCTAAAAGCAAAAAAAAATAATAATAAGAGCAGCATTTACCGTTATTACCCGCATTGTGGATTCAGCGGTCGATTGATTTATAAAAATATTGTCCCTGAGTAATACACGCCGTATATTGGACACCGCATGGGAGGAAGGAAAAGAGTACGCCCAGGAACGATTTCAAAATCAGGTGTTTTATTGGTGCCATAGCACGGCGAACAAGTGTTATTTCAGGTCGCCCTATGGAATTGGGGCGGTTCGCAATAGATCCCGCTGAAGACATTGTTAAAGCAATTTGTGATATGTTTCGACAAAATGGATGGATGGATGCAAAACTTTAACAAGGTACTGAGGTACGCGACTCAGCGCGCTGCGGGCCGCTCCCATGTTGGGACAGTCAGGCCTTGCCCGACCGCCGCATCGTGGGCCCTCTGGACAGCCCATAGTTGCGCCCCGGCATCGGGGCTCTTGATAGCGGAGAGCCACTTGTCTTCATTGATTTGTTCTGTGCCTCGTAACGAGGGGCAACGCCAGAGCATATGGTCTAGGCTAGCGATGTCATTGCAGTGCCTGCAAGAACTAGTGGCATAGGTGTCGGGATAAATTTTGTGGAATAAAGCCGGGTTGGGATATGAGCCTGTTTGCAATAATCTGAGGGTCAATGCCTGCGCTCTGTTCAACTTCTTGTGTGGAAGGGGAAAGTCTCTCCTGCCGAGATAAAAGCGCTGCGCAATTTTGTTGTAGGTGGTCGGTTGATCTCTGTTCTCAACCACTGCGGGCCGGCGTTGGTCTCCATGGTCGAAAAAAAAAAGCGGGGATAAGGATGATCAAAGTGATAGTCATAAGGAGAAGACAATAATATTTTGACTATAGATAATGGCAGGCTGATCTAGTGGTGCGTCAGAGGATGGCAATTGCTCCGTGGAAACAACGCCTTAACTGAGAGTTTAAGAAATGCGAACATCTAGGTGGATTCTGCTGGCTTTATCCTAGGCACCATTTTGGCGAACTATCATGGCGAGAATCTGCGATCGTGATGTCGTGTGCAAGCTATCTGTAGGAACATTGCGAAATGCCCCGTTAATTATAAGCGCAATGCGAATCAGGCGAACAATGGGGCACTCAGTGTGAGTTTTGTTAGCATGATGTTTATCGCGCTTTGCTTTAAAAAATTATGGGCCATTGCACTCTATGAAGCTGGTTGACCAGCGAAGCTGTTTAGCACACGACACGCAGGTGACAAATAATTTTGAACAAAGGCATGAGCTCATTTATTGTCTCGATGGGTTTCGTAGTGACGAAAGGTACGCAAACTCGTTTATTGTTTTGATCTGTGATAATTATTTCACTCGCAACTGCAATCACATTCCTTGGTAGTGTCAAGTCGATTCACGTACGCCGCTGGGTGGTCGGTTGGGCCGGATCGGTGTGGCATCGTAAGGGACATGTCTGCAACACCGAACGCGTAAACCGCTCCCCCTTTTCGGTACCAACACATCCACATTTCAATCACCGACAACAACAACAGGGGTTCTGTTATCGCAGCTAATTCACGCAAAGTGAGTAGCCATGAACCTTACGGGACTATGAGTCATTGAATGTTTTGCTTGCTTACGGAGGCATGAGCCATTGCTCACTGGGGTATGTGCCATTGATAATGAGCGTTTTTGACATGCTCTTCTGTATGTTGTATGCTTCATTAGAAAGAATTTAAGCACTGTTCGCTTCACTTTGCTGAGTGCTTGTAGCCTCTGCCTTACGGGGCTATGAGCCATTGCATTTTGCTTGCTTACAGGAGCATGAATGCCTACCGCGGTATGTGCCATTGATGATGATAATTCTTGTTCACGGAGAACAAACATTCATGGAACCCTAGTCATATACAGGACCGCCGTAAAATTTTGTTAGTGCAAGTTGTTTTTTTAGGTAGCCCCATATAGAAATAAATATTACATATTCATACTACAAACGCCGCAATCAGTCAGCGACGCCTGCTGCGGGCGTCCTGCAGTCAGTCAGGCCACCCGCATTGCCGATTGAAACATTTGGGGCTGGCTTCCTTAGCGGCTTCCCTAAGTCAACTATTGGACTTTCCTGGATAACCGCGTGTGTAAACCCAATGTACTAATGCGCCGGCGCACGCTTCGGCCAGACCAGCTCACGTTCCAACCTTCCTTCTGTACTCCGTCCTTCCTTGCCTTGATGCTCCACCCGTTGTGATTAGTGATTGTGGGTGGTAGTCTACAGCGGAAGTTGGGGAGTGAACACTGGGTTTTTGTGGATATGATTATCGGCACTGGACATCTTACCCCCCGCAGACAAACAGATGCACTGAGCGCGCGAATCGTAGGACCACCAATCTGATTGCCATGTATGTGTCCACAGATAATAAAAATTGAAATTCTATTTTATTACGGGTTATAAGTTTACAACACAGCCAAGCACAATTTCACAAGCTATGCGCTTTTCTTCCTTCTCTGCGCTCGCCATCCCGAAAGCTTCGTCGATGCCATCTTTCTCCGGTCGCCACTTGAAGACTCTTCAATAGGCCATACTTTATGTCGTACCGCACAGGAGCGTGGACAGGCTCCCCTCTGTACTGTTTAGTCACAACATCGTTCCAAGGTTCGTTATAAACATTTGCCCATGACATATGCTCCAGGAGAAGTTGAATTTGAACACCAGCAAGAGCAGAGTCTGAAGGACAGATAACAAAACGGTGTGCGAGGATCTGACCGCAACATCTTACCCTTGGATGACCAGCTTGTTTCTTGCACTAGGCTAAGCACTGTTGCCATTTTCTTTTCGGGCGTGTCCTTAAAGCGACAAAGGGAATCGCTAAATGTTTCGTCTGCTGCTTTCTAGGCGGATAAAACGGTGCATAAAACTGTCCCGTTCGATAATAATGAGCTCTGTGGTTTGTAACAGTACTGGCGTACATCACCAATTGAAGCGTTTCACGTTCTTTTATACTGTCCCTGACTGTGAGGAATAAACAGAAAATTTAACGATAGGTTGTATAGGCCTTCTTTATGTCATTACATGTATATCACAAAGCATGGGGCACAGTGACACTTCGTGTTTACCTTCATAATAAAACGTTCGAATTCAGGACAACTAATAAAGAAATGAAAACGTAGCTTGTTTTTATCTTAACGGTAACTGATTTAAACTTGACACCTGCTTGTTCGTACGTTGCAAACATTGCGATGACAATTGCCTGATCGTTATGTCGGTTGAATGCAGTGCTTCTGCCGCAGCCACACTTCAAAGCTTTGTGCTGTACCGGTTTGTCCGAAAAGCGGGAGAAAAGGTAAGGACACGTTCAGATTCGCATGAGCGAGCCCAGCTTTGCCTATGATGTACTGCTTTCTGTCTGTGACTGCACATGCTACGTTCTAATTCGAATAAATTATGTACTGATGCGGCTGGGAACGTCGCCAATCTAACGCATTTATTTTAATATTTAAGCAGCAGAAACCCCAGTGCTCGGACTCATTGAATCTGCGATATATATACATATATATATATATATATATATATATATCATGACGCAACACCCAATTTGGGCCACTTAGTTCTAAGTATCACATAATAAAGTGCGTGCCAGAAAGCCATTTCCGAAGCACCTTTTCTACAATGCAAGTCGTTAGAATACTGTCAATTGTGTTAGGTATTTAAAGCATGTCGCTCAGTTTAGCGACAAAATTGCTCAAATGGCAGCACTTACGCTGACTGTATGTGATCTTGTAAATAAGCCCATCCTAGTCGTTACAATACTTTTGCGTACGTGTACCAGTGCTCTGTCGCTGTTTTTGCTCCCTGTAAATGATAAGCACATTTTTAATCTCCATAAGAATACATTATCGCAAACCTGCAAATTTCTCGGAGACTAAATGCAATGTTTCCTTTCTACTTTTTACCCCTGCAGTTCTGTCGGCAGCACATGTAGTGACGCCCAGCGCGCAGTATCATCAGCATCAGTCTGTCACAAACGGCGTACAGAATAAATGATCTTAATCAAGTAAACGGAATTGTTATATTAAACGAACAATGCTTGGTACTGTGCCAACGTAGCGAAATACATTAATGAAAGAATTGATTCAGTCAACGAGCCAAACCTTCAGCTCTTAAGAGGTTGTTGACTTAAGGTCTGTGGGAACACATTATGACTAAGTAAAACTACTGTGAGAGTCTGTACATCTGGTAACCAAAAATAGGACAGAAGTGCGAGAAGAAAGCTAGAGTGTCATATTGACTTCGAAATTTTTACGATGAAAGAAATTTAAAAATTACGAAGAGGTATTTTTTCTTTGTCCTGTGCCTCTTCTTCTTAGTGATGTAGTCTGTATTTGGTGGAAAATGAGTGCAGTATACTTAGAAAACTTAGGTGGAATTTAAATATGGTGAATCAACCAGTCCGCTAAGTGGCTTACATAGGGCCTACTTAGAAACACAATAAAGATACGAGGTTCAATTGCAGAGTGAGGTTTAAGCACTAGCGGCACACCCTACATACAGCACTTTGATGATATGTTGGTTCTGGATAATATTTTTCTAATTTTTCAAGCCAGAGAATTGAATATGCAGCAAAGTCCAATTAGCGAGTATTATAATGAGCTTTTTTATCATGCTCAGATGAACTTCCTGGCGCAATGAGTGCAGTTTCTTTATAAGAATTGCCATGCCTTGCCAGAGCGAATGCATCGGGAAAGAAACAGAAATAGATAATTTGAAAGAGACTGGAAACGGGGACTTTAGGGGCGACGTTTCCTGTTTCAGTAATTTGAGCCCTGCAGGGACAGAACGTGCCCCCGTCAGAACACACACTAATTAGGCGCACTTTGTTACGGAAACGCTAGGCCCTCAAATCACTGAAACGGGAACATGATTTCGTCATTCTAGCCCAGTGGAACCATGGAGAGGAAGCCAACGCGCCGGCAGACTGCCAACAATGACTATGAACAGGTCAGGACTATGACTGATGATGGACTTATAAGCATTGAAAACGGAGCTCTGTCTTGAAAATGGAGGCCATGTCGGAGGTCTCACGGCCGTCCCTTGTCTGGCTGTATTGTGTAGGTTAGCACTGTTTCCGCTGCCCCTTCACAGAGAAGAATTTTATTGTAAAACCAGCTCATAGTTCGAGCCATCTAACAGCTCCTATCAGAACTTGCAACTCTTTTCAATTTTCAGGTGTATACGTGAAGCAGTTTCAAATGCAGCTCACGGTTAGCCGAATGATATATACAGGTGTCCCAGCTAATTTTAGCCACATCTTAAAGATATGCGAATGCCACGTAGCTGTACAGAACCAAGGTAGTATTGTTTGCCGTCGCTTGGAGGTACTCCAAATATTCTTTCATTCCGCCTAACTGTATAACTAGTCTTACTTAATCAATCAACTTCTCAAATACTATAGTTAGATTGAAAACTTTCAATGAGAAAATTGTAGAGCGACATTAAAAACACCCGATACAGCTTTCTCTTTCTCAGTACGTGCTACATGAAAGTGTTTTTCAGAGCGTGAAAGACGCCCTCAAATGCACATAAAATTGCTGCGCGACGGGCCGCTCGAGTGCCCGCCGCGACCTCCCGTAATCGAGGCGGGCACTTTACCACTGGGCCACGACTGCAGTGCTATCAGGCAGACGCCTTTCATCCAAGTCATCTGGGTGTCATTTACTCTGCTTTTAGTCTCTTCATCGGAACCCACTTCTCCTTAAGCGTGTACACCGCCAGCTTCAAAGTCGTTGCCGCGCCCATAAGCCACGAGCATATCACTGCCTGATTTCTTTCGCATACAGTATACTACATAATACATATGGCGACTTTCACGGTTTATAGCGGCGATGCACCAATTGTTGCAATTTTTTCACTCGCCCGGACGGACGTCAACCACGCACCCATTGGTGTCTCACTTCCAGAATTGCTATTTCCTTTTCAAAAAACCCCCTATTGTGATGTCAGCAACGATGCAAACGCTTCTGGCTTCTGGAGCTTCTGGATGCGTATTTGAACTCGACATTCGCCACTTGGAACGGCAAGGCATGCCTACACAAAGACGGTGTGTGCTTTGGTTCATGCATATATATATATAGTACACGTGCTGAGTGACATCTTGCAAGCAACGTACGGCAGTCTACTTTCCGAATGACTTCTGTCTTCTGTGGGTACAGTATTCGAATTAGTAGATGATTTTCTTGTTCTTTTTATTTGGACACATACACTGTCGGAGCCAGCTGGCGCACTGTTTTAGTCATGTTTAAATAGTGCCTCCATCCATTAGTATTAACGCATAGGCTACTGCTAACAGACTCCATTCGGCTTTTAGATTTCAAACTCATTTTGAGGAACAATCACCTGTGCTGGATGTATGAACACACAGCTAACAAACCTATCTTGGCACTGAGCTCTGCCAACTTTCAGCGCATCAAGCGAGGTATCTTTAACTTATTCTTCGAAAATGCCCTTTCCAAACCATGTCACCTATTAACAGAGTATAGCTTCTGAAAACAGTCCTGGAGGCAACAGCAATCAGGGTATACAGGCAATGTGATCGCATCAGCAGGGGGAAGCTCGCAAGAAAGCAAGACAGAACTAGGAACCTCGTATCGGCCACACCCAGAAAGGGAGGCACTGTCATCCCTTGCATCCACACATCCTCCCATAATCTCAAGAAAGTTGATCGGCGGGCTGACGTGGATGTCTTGCTTTAATCACTAGATAAACTATAGCGCTTCTGCAGGCAGGGTAACTGCGACCCAAATGAAAACAATAGCTGCCGTACCAACCATAGGAACCGCTTTGTCGCGTGCGCATTATGTGCTGTTCACAACATTCCCCTTTCTTTTGGCAGCGAGTACACTGGCCCGATGGGATAAATGGAACACAACAATTACGTTTTTAACTCCATTTCTGGGCAAACCATCATTGCAGACCAATGTTTCGAGGCACTCAAGCTAACACTTTCTATGAAAACACAAAAAAGTAGAGAGATTATTGAAGCGTATGCAATGCACAAGTCGGGAGGGAGCTGTGTAAGTGCCCCCTTAGTTGTCACTGGGCGATAAAGAAGTGGAATTTTTAGACTCAAGACCGTGATGCCATATGTTGGAAGAAAACTTCCAAATATGTGCCACCTATCTTTACTATTTGTTGTGTCACGGCGTGTTATTTATGCCTTTTGTATGCGCACAATAAAGATATACGTATGTCAGTGCTTTTTCGAGCCACTTCTCTTACTTTCAAATGTAGATTGTCTCGGGGCTAACCAAAGACGATTTCCCATAATTATCGACCTGGCGCTTTGTTTCTATGAATAACAAGTTGAAATCATTCGTTCTGTCTGGTAATCTGCGAGCTTCGGCTCGAAATAGTTGTTAATGGCATGCAATAGTTGGTTATAGCTCTGCCCCTTTCATTGGCCAGCTGCGGTTATAAAAAATGCGTCTCTCCTGTCTGGAGCGAGTCCTCCGCTTCAGGCAGCCGTAAGGCAGGAACGTTTTTTTTGTGGACGGAAACATATAGCGCCGCGAGGGTGTCAGAACTGCTCTTTCGTACAGAACTTAGGCAGAATAGCAGCGTAGCAACGGCGTCGTTCGCTGTTGCTTTTTTTTTTTTACTTATCCGGCTCAGCGGTAACTTTAGATGGTTTCTCTCTATTTTGATAATACTGGCATTCAGTAAGCTGCCGGTAGTCTCTTTTGAATTATGGTTACGAATTCATTCTTTCTATTCGTGTTCATAGAAAAAGATTGGCGTGATTCAAACAACGAAAAAGAAAATTCTCCTGTTGAAAAAACCTGCCTCCACGTTTCAGTCATTGCTCTTTGTTTTCATGCGAAAATAAACCGTAAGGAACAATGGTCGAGCTCTACTTCGTTTGCATGCTGTTAGTAAGTCACTTACGTGCTTTAAGTTCACTTTCCCCCAGAATTATCCTGTTGCCTTTGCCTCTATGGTGCCTCCTATTTGCGAAGCGCTACTGCATTTTTATTTTCAGGAAGTATTACAAACTGCAAATATAAAATATTTACAGCAAAATCAGGCACGACCACAAGAGAAGAAACATAATTAGAACAAATGTTTGGAAAGAGTTGTTTTACATGCGGGATTTGCTAGAAATGCGACTGTTGTATTCCGTCTGCGAGCAAGCAAAACGCTGCGGAGGACATATGAGGAGCAATCCTCGTATCGAGGTCTGAAGAACGCAGCTTTGGGAATCAATGTACACCCTTCTTAATACAAAATTATCCGTTGAGCCTAACCTCGCCATTGACTACAGGAACACTTCCGGAAACCTCAAATAATTTGTCGCTGCGAATAATTAAGATCCATATTTCAAACCAGAAGCATCAGTACCTGGTGCCCTGCCCGTAGCCTACTCCCCAAATGCTCCAGGCTCTAGATTTTGCCCTTTACACATCTGGGAAATTTTTTCGTTTATCCGACAACTTTGCCACGGTACGCTTAAAACCGAGCACACGGCGTTCACAAGCCTCTGACGCCGAGATAAGGCATGGTATTTAATCAACACTGTCCATTCTCACCATTGATATTTACGGCAATGCAACGTGCAAAAGAGTTACGGTAAGCGTGGTCAATTTTCTTCATTTTGATTTGGCGTGTATTCGACAGAGAGACAATCTCGAGTGGGCACCACACAGAGGCACATGCGCACGCACGCATGCGCAATAATACGTAATAACTAAATCGTTGTAGAGATGCAGCAAAGTTTTCGTAATAGTTAGGCGAAGTGTCAAACAGCATTTTAGTTTCTTAGAGGCCATATGGATTTAAATATCTGGAACTGGAGAGCTCTGAGCGGCTACTCGTGGCGGTTGAGCCCAGTTTTGCAATAAAGTGCTAGACGTATATTTCAGTTAGTACTCCCAGCACAAGTCCATTAAGCTTACCGGCACACTGATAATTACCACTGGAATTAATGGTCTCTATGCATTAGTCTCATGAGAATTAAAAAAAAAGCGTTTGATTTCAGCCTGAATTGTTACTTCTCCTCAACGGAAGTTTTGTCTGTGGGAAAATACCGGCGATAATAAACCATTCTGACAAAGAAGTGAGTTTTGTATCCGAACATAGCAAAACATATTCTTTAAAAAGTAATGCGCTGCAGCAGACGAATGTCCTATTTTTTGTTATTGATATCCACCATTTACTTCTATTGTTCTAACAGCGTGTAGAAAAAAGCTTTATTCTTTCAGCAAATTCGTATTCTATGGTGGTCTGTCCTATCTGAATAAATCAGCATACGCTGCTTTGAAGAGGGTAAGTGGAGAGCAGCTGTGGTCAAGAAAGCGAACTTTAACGACGAAGCACTCTCGCATAATAGCACTGCGATTTCTGCCTGGCAGGCAGCCTCCTTCCCTAAACCTCGTTTTCTAAACCTGACACGTTTACGACGATGAAAGCAAAAAAAAAACAAAAAAAAACATGACAGTAGTTTCCTCAGCCTTGACGTGGCTGGTCGTTCTTTCCTTCCGGGTTGTTTTTATTTGCTATTATCCCTTCTGCTTTCGGTTTCTTCTTCGCCTTTGCCTTATAGCACCGTAAGTGTTTCCAACTGAATGCGTAAGTACACTGCTGGAGATAACGATGGATTTAACGACAAAAATATATAAAATTGAATGCGGTATTTTTCTTCTGCTCATGTGGATTGAGCTCAGCAGCATATAATGAGATTTGCGCGTTGGGAACCGCCCTAATTGACAGTCTCGGCGTGACCAGGGGGAAGGTCGCGTAATTATGACGAACGAATTTTTGCCCTGAGCTCATGTCGTCCTGTGTTCCAGAAGGTTGCCTTACTACGCATAATGCTCTCTGCCGCCCAGTCGGTACCACCCCGCGCTGCTCGCCAATTTCCGTACTGGGGTGCTATGCAGGATGCGCCGAGTTTCTCGTTCGCCCGAGTTTTACCCGAGTTTGCTCGACGGCAGTCAGTGAACGGAGATAGCGTGAAACGCGCAAAGGCTGCGGGCAAAAAAATATGTAGACAAAAAGCCGCGTGTGACAACATGAGCGCACTCTGCGCGGCACGCTGCTTCCACGTTTCAAGCGCAGACGGCTGCACAACGAAACTCGCCAGCGCCGCGTATTGTTATCAACGGATTATCGCAACTTAGCAATACCGTGACTATCCCGCTGTCTGTCTGCAGACTTGCCGTGAGCCGCTTGCCACGCCTTTCCCGGGCGCGTCAAGGGCGTGCCTCCTCTTTCGGCAACTATCTTTATATCCTCGATCGAATGCGAACAGTGTACATGCGGCGCATTCTTGCACCTACTCTTTCGCTGAAACGAATACATTAAAATACAACAAATAAAATAACGAACATTTTTATTTCTTTAGGTGTCTGTTTTTCGTTTTGAATGCTAGAAATTTCTGATGACGAACGGAGATCGAGCAAATTAATAAATTTTGCACTTCTTGCCGCGAGTGGCGACAGTGAGGCGAACGCTTATAAGCAGATACATTGAAGCGGGTCGCACGCACGAGGCAGTTCATACGGTGAGAAGTTGGCTAGGGGCGCTACAGTGCTATTCTCAACAATTTCAGTGATCACCACTCTTTCTCTATTAGGGGAATAGAAACGCAGCGCCATGGTACGGCTGTTCATCGCAGGCGCCTTAAGGCCCCCGCTTTAGCAACTAAAAACGACACACTAGTCATAAATACGGTAGCAACGGCTGACGCTGCAAAATGGTGGTCCGTAGTGCCCGTAGTGACGCAGTTTAGTGAAAATGTACCAGTTTATCGTCGTGCGCGAAGCCTCAGCGATGCATTGCGAAGAAGTGCGTGCTTCCCATCGACACAACTCATCGCTTGTCATCGCTTGCCCAGTGAAGGTGCCTCTGAGCGCATGTACCCAGTATTTGAGTGTTTTGTGCGCACCAAGGTGCTTGCGGATTACTTATGCTGGAGCCAGCAGCGATCGCAGAAGGATATCGTAACGACACCGCAGCAATCGCATTTTGGCAGGTGAGGGCTCTTGTGGGCGGTTATGAAATGAGACTTCGAACTGAGGAAGATGGTGGAACTGTTGAATGCGCAGTGCTTGTGATGAAGAAATGCCATTGCACTGGGTCTAGAAGAGCGAGCGATTCTCGGACGCTGATCGTGTTTACGACGTTGTGGCTCCGATACATCACCGATGACAGAGCAGCCATCTCAAACGAATGCTGCGATACGCACTCCTCAGCATCGTCGTCACCCTCGGCGCATCGACGCCTTGCAAGCAGCTACAGTGACGTGCCGATAATTATTTACTCTGCGTTGCGTCGCCACAATGCAGGCAATGAAACCGTGCTTTGGGTTCATCTCAGCCTGAGAAGCCAGCGACAGTCAACGCTTTGTTTTTGATAGTAGTGCGCAGTACATCACCGATGACAGTGTGTTGTGCGTGTTTTATGCCGGTGGTGAATATTGTTGAAGCCTCTCAGCTCGGCACCGCGTCGCTGTTGCCGAAAGATAAGTTGGGCGTGGCCCAACCGTGGTGGGTGCGCGCACAAGAGTTACATGCCTCGCGCGGTGCGTGACCTCTGGCTTTGATTGACAGGCGAACTCGTGCTAAACTCGTACTTCGCGAAACCCCCTCCGAGTTCAACTCGGGAACATGGCGGCGGCAGCAGCAGCCTGGCAGCAGCACAGCCAGCGGCAGCAAGCGTCAGTATGACCGTCTGGACCCGTTCGCGTACATGACGGCCGTGGAGTTTCAGCGTCATTTTGGCCTGTCGAAGACATCAGTGCGCTGGCTGTGTGACGAGCTAGGCGAAGACTCTCGTCTGTGGAGACAGCGTGGCCGGCTTCTTTCTCTCACCGTTGAAGAGCAAGTCCTCTGCGCCCCCCGTTTCTACGGGACTGGGAGTTTTCAGGGAAGCGTCGGCGCCGAGCGTTACATTGGACGTCATCAAACTATTGTGACCCTCTGTGTCAGAGATGTCTGAGGCGCTTATTGATGCGGCAGTGCGGAAGCGGTGGCTGGCTTTCCCGAAGACTGCGGCTGAGCAGGAATTTATAAAAAAACGCTTCTTACTTCGCGGAAACATTACGAACGTAGTCGGGTGTGTCGACGCAACGTACGTAGGAATTAAGGTGCCTTCGATGTCAGCATTACTGTGATTAGCATTGAAGCAACGTCTAGACGCACCATATTGCCAAATTTGTCACTTCTCTGTAGCCGACTTAAATTTTGTGTTTCCGACGTCACACATGCGGCAGCCTATGATACTGACTTTTTCGCTGGTTGCTGACTTTTTACCGATAGTTCTACTTGTCTATCAGGGTGCCTTCCAAATGGCTCACATTTTGGGGGAAAGAGGTTAATCAAGTATAAATAGATAAATGGATATCACAAATTGTGTGAAGTACCCTGTGAATGCTAATCTCATAAAGAACTTGGGTTTTTTTATGAGATTACTTAGTACTTAGTACAAGTTACTTAGTATGCATAATGCTGAATTTTAGTCATGCGTCATCTATCGGCCACACTATAAAACAGCAAGGCATTGCACAATTTGTTGCAGTGCGAGATGCGGATGTCGCGCCAAGCCGGTTGTGCCTATGCATTTATGGCAAAATGAAAATGCATTGAGAATCTTAGTGTGCTGGCTTGCATGAAGAAAATACTTCAGAGTGTTCGCTGTGTGCACTGTTGGTGCATGTGCCAGTGGTTCAGTGTATTTCTTTTGGGGGGGGGGGGCAGCGTTATTCTGTATGGACAAATCGTATATTTTCGTCTCATAATAGGGCTCTAATTCTTGAGCAGTAGAACAATGCAGATACATGCTCTGCAGAACTCGGGGTGGGTGAAGATGTCGTGAACCACCAAGGCAAAATTACATATCGGGAGAAATGTGGTGCAGATGCCAATGAAAAGTGGGTCTTTAACCCGCCATGATAAAAATGAAGATTGCAGAGTGAATAGACCTTTTGTACAGCTTTAGAGCAATGATTTTAGAGCAAAGTAGGATGAGCAATATGCAGCATATTTTGGCATTGAACATGTCTTGTAAATGCTATTTTTATTGTAAGCCTCAAGCCCCATTGTCACGCCTTTCCCTCCGGCACTCCCTTTACTGAAACGCAGCACTGTCTTTCTATTGGTGTCATGATGATGATGGTAACGGCAGCAGTAAGGCTGGTTAATGCTTGCCACTTTGATTCCTGCGAGTTTAGTGGTACAGAATATGGCACGTGCATACACCTGTGCAGCAAAATTTTATGCTTGCGGAGATTTGTTGGAGAGCTAATTCGTGTTGGGACATTTCAAAGATGTGCGCCATTGTGGCTTAATAACTAGATCATTGGTGAGGTTGAAGACTCGTTGTATCGATATAGAAGCTTGCAGCTGAATTGCACCACAATTCGACTGGACACAAAGAAGAGAAATACACACAGCAGAACGCTCTGCTGTGTGTGTTACTCTTCGTTGTGTGCCATCGAATTGTTGCGCGGTCCAACTTCAAGTAGAGCATTGGGCCTCTTCGGTGCAGGACCAAGGAAGAGAAATACACACAGCAGAACGCACTGCTGTGTGTGTTACTCTTCTTTGTGTGCCGTCGAATTGTTGTGCGATCCAACTTCAAGTAGAGCATTGGGCCTCTTTGGTGCAGGACCGAGGAAGTGTGAGCTATTCGACACCATGCCAGTGCCTTGCCACACAATTATGAAAGTCTGAAGGTTTGCAAACAAAGCTTTGCTTTCAAATCCACCTGCTCAAGTAATACAAGCACTGATTGAAAGAACCATCATACAAAAATAATGGTGAAATAAATGGCCTTTGAAAATTTGTATGTTGACACTAATGACATAATAGGTGCCACAGCAAACTCGACATTTGTACTGCACAGAGCACTTTGTTTCCTATGCGAAGCACAAGCTTTCATTACATGCTGTGCAGATAACCAAGCTCAGTTTGTTTTAACGTGGTACACAACTTTCACTGTAATCTGTTTTTATTCTAAAGTGCCAAACACCAGCTCTTTTTCAAGGATGTCATGGGAATATTTGGTGAGAAGTGTTTACAGCCCCTCATAATAGAAGTGTGGCCAGCCAGCTTTGCGTGTGTGCCTTTATATATTTCTGTTCCTGATCATTGTGTGCTATCAAGTTGCTAAAGTCTATGCAACCAGCTGCTCCTGATCATTGTGTGCTATCAAGTTGCTAAAGTATATGCAACCAGTGCAAGGCATTACGTAATTCTATAGTCAGATACAACTTTAGGAGGCCGCAGAATCTGCACTTCAACAGCAGGTGAACACAAGCCTGCACCAATGGGCACACACTCTACACTGACGTCGTGCCGCTGGACGCACTAATACCCGCTCATTGGAGAGGGACTATTTCTTTAGATGTGGAGGCAATCGGCTGCTGCGCTTTGGTCATCTGGGCGGGGCCTCTCCTGTCTTGTGAAGTTGTATCCGACTAGAGGATGCCGCTTTTCATACAACACAAAAGGACAAAGTGTACAATTATTTGGCCTATGAAATGGATACATCACAAGTGAGCTATGCATGCGCTTAAGCTGTGTGAAAATTACTACATGCAAATATATGACATTGTTAAAGAATATGTGGTATCGAACATGCATGTAATGGCACGTTTAAATCGGGGAGTGTTGCATTCACGTGCACAGTCTATAGGTGATAGCATTATTAAGGTCATGCCGTTTCCTGTCTTTTCATTGTGAAATACACACACCGTTCATCTTGTGGCTAATCAACACCCACTGTATTCTTGCACATAGAAAGAACAAACAGCACAATGACGTATATGCTGCATTAGTGTCTTTTTCATTTACACGGTGAAGAGACATCAAGTGCATGTTACAAGTGTCCCAATATGCACAGCACAATGTTTACTGCAATAATTTTATTCATGCTCCTGAATAATAAACAAAATAATAAACTGAAAGCTCCTTTATAAGTTGTGTTCTGGGGGCTCGACTGGAAAGCAGTGAGTGCACTGATCCTACTGTTGCAGAGCAGCCCTCTGGACCTTGCCACACTCTCAAGAGCATGTGCCTGGCGCTCGCCTACTGCCACCAGGCGGTTGAGTGCCTCCAGCAGCAGAATGTTTTGCTGCAAAAAAGGGGATTGTTGGAATGAATCAACCGCATATAAACCATTATTTACAAATAAAAATGCTCATTGCACTATTGGTACTAACTGCCCTTGACTGTGGAAGCCTTTAGTGTATGCATAATAAAACAATTTCTCGGGACAACATTGCTTTATTTTTCATAACAGGTTGTATTTTTCAGAGCCAATTGTAATGTTTATTAGTGTGCCAACAGCTGACGTGTCCTCGAACCTTCACGAGTCTCTACTGTCAGCACCACAAACCTATTTTTGTTCACTGCAAAATCAATGGCGCTCCCTACAATCCCGTCTTATGCGAGCTGATTGCATCCTATCCCTACAAACATAATAGTGTTGCCCCATTACGCAATTTTCTACCATCCTCGGCTGCAGTTCTCTCTCCTTGACATCCATTCTGTCACGCTTATGTAATCACCTATTATAAATTGGCAACATGTGATTGAAGATGTGCATGGCCTGCCCACCGATTCCATTTTTTTTTTCTTAATCTCAACTAGCATATCAGTTGCCACGGTTTACTACGCCACTGTCTTCCTGCCTTAATGCTATCTCCAACAATTTTTGTTACTTTGCTTTCTGCACAGTCCTCGACTTCTCAAGTTTCTTTGTTAACCTCCAGGTTTATGTCCCATATTATATAACCGGTAGAATGCAACGATTCTAAACATTTTTCAAGGATATCGGTAACGTGGCGATCACGATTCGGTAATGCCTCCCATGTGCTGTTCAACCCATAAAATTTTTGTATAAGTTTCCTGCTTTATATCAGTACCTGCTATTGATATTTCACCTGGATAAAGATACTCTTCCATAGATTCTGCGGGCTGAATGTCACTAATGAACTTCTGTTATATCACTAAGTTAGTGAAGGTTACCTTTATCTTTTCCATATTTTCGCGGGCCCACGTACATGTAAAAGCACGAACACTCATTGGTTCTCAATGCCTTTTTTAAACTGCAGGACATTCAGTTCGTTACTACGAAAGTGACTTAATCCGTGCTCTATTATTATGCTAAATATGAAACAGTAGAAATATACTTATCTGCAGTTTGTCGATGCCTCCGTCACTGTGTTGGTTGCGAGATCCATCGTCGGCACCACCTCCTTGTCGCATCGTAGCTATATCGGCTGTCTTCCTTTTGCACACACTATGCAATATTTGTGACGCTCGCAGTCACCCAGAGTGGAGGAACTCGGCGCACTCACAGAAGCAGCACCGGATAAGTTGTTTGTTCAGGATTGTGCCGTGAACAGTAAGTACGCGTTGCGATCTGTAAAATCGCCTAAGCTATTCGCAGTCTTTCGGGGTGCACGGAAAGCTTTCTCACGGAGGAACAGAACTATCCAAGAAATAGTGGTCATCGTCGAGCCTGATCACTACGTCGCGCACTGCAAGCTCGTTGTACGAGTTTGTTCACACTGGGCCTCTTCGATGTTTAGCCGCCATGCTCGCCCGATGAATGATGTGTGACGCCACCACAGCGTTCCCTCGTGGTATAATGCGAAGCGTACTAAATTACAAATTAGTCGAATACACATTCAGTGTACATCTTGTAAGCTTTAAAATGCTTTTAAACCACCTTGAACTAACTAATAATATTGTATTAAATGCATTTGTTTTATAACTCGCTTGTGCGTGTAATGCACTCGGTGGAACGACAAACAAGTGAAAGAAGGCGCGACCATGCACCGACGGTAGGATCACGTGAGCCTCAGTTTGTCGACAGCCCAGAAGGCAACGCCCAAGGAATGATAGCCACCCAGAGTGAATCTAGATAAACCAATGAAACTGGAGGCTTCTCGAAAGATAAACTGTGTCTCGGTACCATTTGTGCTTTCATCTTGGGGTGTCGCCAGAGCTCGTGAAGATTCCGAGTTTCGCCAAACTCGGCGCATCCTGCATAGCACCCCTGGGTTTTAATTTTCTTCTTTTCTTTTTTGCCAATGTCTAAGTTTTTGAAAGAAACGAAAATAAAATTTCAAACAATCTTAGGTGGAACAAACATATTCACTACGTTACAGCGAATGCTTACTGAAAGTTATTATTTTTAAGAAGAACGTTAACTTTGGCTACCCCTGCTGTAAGAAGATTAGCATACCCATCCATTGTCCTCCCAGTCTTAGACTATGCTGCTATAATATGGGACCCCTATACAAAAGGTAATATTCTCAACCTAGAGAATGCCCAAAAAAAGCCGTACAGTTCATTTATAACAACTTTCGACGTAGCTCAATCACTGAACTACAAGCTCGCGCTAGCCTAATCCCGTTATCCGATAGAAACCGCTCATAGGGACTAAAATTTTTATATCAATTAGTCAGGGGCCACTATAAAGTCGACGTTAGCGAATGGATTACATTTTCTTCCGTTTATTCGACACGCCAAAGACATGAACTAACAATAACACCTTTTCGTTCTCATAATGACTCTTTCAAGTATTCATTTTTTCCACGAACAGTCAGAGACTGGAATAATCTCAGCAGCTTTATCGTTCAAGCAGACTCTTTGTCAGCTTTCGCATCCCTTCTTGATGGCTGAAACATAATTGGTTATATCATAGTGACTTTCTATATGATTTATGCGTTGAGTGTTCGTCTATTTCATTTACACATTTGATAAATGTTTTGCTTAATTTTTCTTTTATTCTTTCTTGACTGTGACCTAGGCATGTACATATATTTCGTTTGCCATTATGTAGTATTTTCTCTCATGTATTGTAACCCACCCTGCTAAAATCCCGGTGGGGATTGCAGTATCAATAAATAAATAAATAAAATAAAAAACGACATATATTTACACTTCCCATAAAGGTGGTGGTTACTGCTTTCCACATAATAATAACGTTAGGAGAAAATCCGAAATAAAGAAGGGACACGAACGATCCATAAAATATTAAACGCTTTGCCTTAACAAAACGAATCAGACCATTATCTGGTCGTGGACACGCTGAAACATACGCAGATAAATGGAAATGACAGTTTGCATCATGCAGTATTCTGAGTCACTGCAAATACGAATATATCGAGTTGCTAACATGACGCCGTAATGTGTTTCGAGATAAACAGGAGCGCCAATGCGAATTATCCACCGAAACATAATATACACGCGCTATGCCACAACAGAGAAAGTCAGACTTCTTCACACAAGACGGAGAAAGACGAAAATGTCGGACGTACCAGACAAGAAGGAAGAAGAAGAATAAAAAGCACCTACAAGTGGGTTGAGCTTGCTTGACTCGAGGCAGTGCAGCACATAGTGGACGTTTAGTATGTCTCTGCATATATATTCAGGCATTATTATTTATAATTTTGTGATAGCTTAGTTTCGCCATCAGTGAACCGCCATATCGATTTCTCCGTTGATGCTTTTTAGCCATTCTGTCCGATACTACTGCCGTCACGCTGACTTTTGCTTTAAGCAAGATAAAATCCTAACATCGATATCTGTTCATGAATATATTAGAATTCAAGCGTCTGTACTGACCTTCTTGAGTATTCTGCCCATTTGTTGTTCTTGCTTTTGCAATGTTCGTGTTCATATCTGGCAGTAGCGGTTATCCTACTAATTTTCGAATTGGTTACACTTCTAAACAATTTCATTAGCTTAGCCCTATTGCATCCTTCGAGTCGTCTTTCTGAATGAGACGTTGACACTGTGCAACACTATGTAATGTCTTCGCAGGATGCGTGAGAGCACCCACGGAAACAGTTTTGTATTGTGTGCCTGTGTTGCTCATTTCTTTTCGTACTCTTTTTTGCTCATCTATCTCATCCATTTGCCCCTCCCTGGGTAAACGGTAGACAAACGGAGATAATGTCTGGTTAACCTCGCTGTCTTTCCTTTGCCTTTCTCTCTCTCTCTCTCTCTCCAGACATCTTATACTGTCACTCGCTAATAAATGTTGATTTTTCGTGCTCCTGCAGCCATGTTTATGTCTTGTGCCAGTACTAATTTAACCAAACTATACATCGCTATACGCGCACAGAGCTATACATTAAAGAAACTAAGACTGCTATATTGAAAAAAATTGGCCCTTTTCAGTTTCTATATTTTGAGAGCACTTATTGTAGGTCATTTTTAAATGCGTAAGCATTTCTATGCCTACCAAAGGAGGATACCTGTCCGTCCGCCACGTAACACGATTCGCAATAAATAAATTATTGTATAAAAGAAAATTTATTCGAAACAAATAACTTTCGCGGTGATGAGTTTCGCACCGATGACCACACGCTCAGAAGTCGAGTGTCTTAATGGGGTAAACACGCTAGTTTGCAGAAGGTGAATATATCTGAACTGTAGAAATGCGTTGTACCATTGGTGCAAAAAAAGAAATGTCAAAGGAGAACAGTTTCTATGCAGGCTTTGTTGAAAGATGTGGTGATGCTGGAATAAAAGCCATCTTTAGGAACAAATGTAGAGTCGTCTTGGAGCATTGTAGACATCAGGAAATTTCCGATTTTGCGAATATTCAATGCCAAACATGCCTCATTCTCGATGCGTTTTGGTGGTCGTGGGTGCTCCGTAGGGGCGTTCCTTCGCTGACCGAGATGTCACTGATCTCTGCGGCATTATGCACTTGACGTCACGCAAAACGCAGGCAGATAAGCTGGCAATGAGTTGGTAAAGAGTGGTGAGGGGTTATGTGGGTCTCCACACGGTTTACAATGGTTCGACGTGTAAGGATAAGGTGCTAAAAAGCGACAAAGGTTTATAATGATCAAATAAATGCTTATAACGTTAATAAGTACCGATAAGGCTTAAATCAAGTCCGATAAGGTTGATAACGACCGATAAAGCTTGATTGGGGTTTATACTGATCGACTCAAGTTTCATAAGATTGACAATGGCACCGAGCTGTGTGGAGGTGAGCAAGTGGCACAATGCTTAGACAGCTACAAGATAGGTTCCTGCGTGAATTATTTTTGGAGCTGTATCCGAATCGTTGTGCCCTCAGTATCTCTCTTATGATATATTTCTTGTTTGTCTTTGATCTGTCTTCAGAAATCCAATTTTGTCGCATAAGTGACCGTGTATAGTATATCTGTAGACCGTTGTTCTGTTAATCATCGCTCATTCTGGTTATCTTATTTTTGATAGCAGGATATTAGCATAAATGTGTTACAAACGTCACAATTATGTGCGCTTTTTGGTTATTTAGTTTTTAGGCGGAAGGTACCTGTCGGCTATCTGCCTTATACTGTAAATGGCGGCCAGGTCAGGTGGTGGTTGGGCTTGCAGCTCAGCATGTCTTTTTTTATGGTGTTGTTGACTGGAGCGTGGAAAGCTCGCGCCCTTCCAATGGTCATCGTTTACCGCAAGAAAAGGGAGCGACTGCTTGTGGCGCCGCTGTTTACTAGAAAGCAAATGAAATGCATTGTGAGCAATCACATGTAGCCGCTCGAGCGGGTTCAACATCACCGTGACATGCTGTGAATACGTTCTCACTTGACTAGAATAAGTGCTGAAATAAACGGTGTCTTGAGCGCTTCAGGGCCACAACAATCGCAGTTTAATTTGAAGAAATAGTCTTTTATATAGTCCAGAATATTATACATTGCATTATGCGCAGGATGGTCAGGTGACACTAATAATAATAAAGTTCGCCCGCCGCACTTTATTCAACATAATTTCTCGGTGAGATCCAATCACATTGGAGTAGTCATCAACGAGCCACAATTATTTGCCACCACTGCAGGCGGCAACGACCTCGAGCATACGAGAAGAATTCCGATCATTCGAAGCCTTCGGATGCAACAAAAGAAAAAGAAAGACGGTAAGGCGAGAGTGCAAGGTAATTGCGAGCTGCTCTTGAAGTTCGGATAATGGGGAAATTAGGGCAATTAGTTCAGCCCTGCGAAAAACGATGCTGTTCGCGCTTGGAGAGCGAGTACTTGTGAGATACCGAATTCAGAACGCACCACTCCTTCGGCACAAGAATTTCGCTTCCGCACATAGATCTTTAAATGCGCTGGTAGCAATGTGGTTTAAAGGGCTCTGTATTGATGTGTTCTTTACACCACCGTTTCTTCCTGAAAAAAATTTCGGCGCATATTGGCTTTGTAGGTGCACTGAGCACTCGTTCGTTTGTGTCCTGTCGAGCAGCACGTTCCCGATCTGTAAGACAAAGAAAATAGGTGTCCGTAAGGACTACTACGAACCGAATCGAAATTATGAAGCCTATTACAATTCTAATCGTAAAACAATCACGATTCTAAGGAGGTGAGATGGATGAGGTGCCCTGCTCCTCATTCTAATTTTCTATTAAGTCTTGCATAAAAGACAACGTAAGCTGTTAGAAAAAAAGTGGGAATATGTTATTCAATCTTTACGCAGGAAAATAAATGAACAAATGCAGGAAACTTAAGGACACTTAGGCAATTCGTATGGCGTGTAAATGCGAGAGCATTACTTGTCGCGTAGCGTGTCGCTGAGTTATGTTGTCGAGGTTAATGTTACGGCGAAGTATTACTGAGTTAGTGCTGCTGTCCCATGTTTCCGAGTGTAACCTTGCTGCTTATGAGGTCGCGACAAAGAAAGCTGAGAAACCGGCCATATTGCGATAATCTCAGGCGAGTTATATTTGCGGAGTTCTCAGTAGGATTTCTCGTACGTTGCGTTGAGTGTCATTTCTCGATGAGGGCACCTTTCATCAGGATGACACAACTTTGACGAGCAATGAAAATACTTTTCCCAGCAGCACCATAGGGTTGACACTACACTTCTTCGTCGTGTTCGTAGGCGAACTCCACCGCATACTCTGGGGCGATGTCGTAGTCGTCGTCCGACGTGTACCTGCGCGCTGCGTCTTTTCGTCGTCGTCGGTCATCGGCTCCGGCCACGGTGTCTGCGGGCCTCCGACAATGCGAAACGCCGAGCGAGAGGCAGCAGCTCGGCGTGCACGCTCCGCAGCCGCTGGCTCTGCCATCTAGTGAATCGCATGTCAGGCAGAGCGCAACCATGCATACATGCTCGAATATATTCCTAACTGTGTCTGTTGCCTCGCTCGACAAAGTTTGTGCTTCGGGTAGAGGCTGCTCAAGTGCGTAATGTGGTTGGAACCTTTTATCCGGCTCCTGATGAGGGGATTTCGCCTTTGGGCGCTTTAGCTTGTTTGCCCAGTTTTTGAACTTTCGTTGGACTGTGTAGCACGTGTGTATTTGTTTTTCATCTGTGTACAAATATAACGTTACAATTTTTGCCATGAAACTACTCATAATTGCATGCCATAAAGAAAAGACATTGCAAAGGCGGCGCAGAGGTTAGCGCCCTCGGATGGTGGCAGTGGCGGTGAGGCAGACGATGGAATCGTCACTGTGGCCACTCTTTTCTTTTGTTACATGAAGACGAGGTATTTGTGTGCCGTTTTCTTGCGATGGCTTTCTGACGACGGCGGGGTCGCAGAATGAACCAATTAATGCTATCGCATTAGAAATGCAATCATGCTTGAATTAGCACAACGTTAGCGAATCTTTGGCACTCTACTTAAATACACAAGAAAGACCACGTCCGTACTCAGCCCGCTAGCTTACATTAAAAGATGTCAAGAACTGCAGAAGCAATGTACAACTTCTGTGGAAGTTACAGCGAGTTCAATTATTAAATTTCGACTGGTAGACATATTTAGTTGTTTGTTCGTTTTATCTACGTTTCCTTGCAGCGCGTTGGGTTCCGTATCCGTTGACGAAGACCTATCAAAGTCATGCGGCTTTATCTACGTACGCCAGTCAGGACTAGCATATTTCTTGACGTTTTGATTTTTTTTATTTTTCTTTCCTATATTTATTGTTTAATTATCTTGGCACCTTCACGTCATTTCAAACCCTCCATCTGAAGTAGCAAGCATAGCACTAGCAGAGGCTCATATCTTCAGTTCTTAATTAACCATTTCTCTCTGCGTTTAAAGCACGTATTTTGCTGGCTTCTGGTGCGCGACAGCTTCATTTTTTTTTCAGTAGCGCTGCGATATGTCAGCAAGATACGTGAGCGCGCAAATTGAAAAATTTTCGGCGCATGAACGTTCCTGCAATTGTGAGGCGGGCTTCTAGATTGAGACCTACCGAAAGGGGAAATGGACGAACGACGTAAATTCCCAATACCTAAAAAGGAAAGAAAAATAAGGTACAGGAACACATTAGTGACACGCTTAGATCACTTCATGCACTAGGCTGCCTTGTATTAACATTGTGACATAAGAATAAGAACTTGTCGCGATTTGGTGCTTCTTTTTATTTTTTGTACGTCTAGCAAATGAGATCTACGAATGCCCTTGATGTTTGTGAGCAGCATACACGCAATTTTGTATGGGTAATAAAATAATTGGTAATAGCGCCAGCCTTGCTTTCTTTTTTATTTCTGTATGTGTGTTCATCAACTACTCGCGTATCTGTTAGCATCTGTGGGAAGCCTGCAGCGTACAGGCCGCCGCTTTCGACTCTTCTCCAGCGCCTAGAGAACTTGCAATAATTTCTTAAGAAGGTCTTTCTGAAGCACATTGCTGCAGTAGTCTCCCCGAGGAAATATAGTTTCAGTAGGACATTTATTATAGCACAGTCATTGAATAGCTGCAGATGAAACTGAAAGGAAGCCATTTTCATAGATACCTTTGTGTTGTAGTTCTACTATGGTGTGCGTTCGGCACCGATTAGAGCTCTATACATCGCGTTTCGCATCAATGTGAATAAGCCACAATTTTTTTTTATTACGAAAGCACGAGATATTTTTATCCCCTTCTGACATAATTGTGCGGATATATTATAGTGAAGCTGGTTTGCTCGGGCTATATGTTTTACTTTTCTATCCTCCTTTGCAAGACTCACCGCTTCGGCGAAATCCTTTTATTCCTACTCCGTGACCCGAAAATTCCGAGGCCTTTGGCACCTTGCCAAATGGGAAGTTACCGGTGAAAGGCGACCCAAAAACGTCAGCTTGTCGCGATGAGCCTAAAATAAATGTGAGCAATGTGCAGTGCCAATCTCGGAAAAATGCCAACTTATCTCTTGACCCTTATTTTGATCGCCACCTTCTTATTTCCTGCCTCCTCCTCACCTTTAGTTTTCTTTTTGCTTACCTTTTGTCTCTCTCATTCCTGTCTGCCTTTAACCTTTTATTGACTTTCACCGCAACGTTGCTACTATACATTATGTCAGTTCTTATTTTCTTCGGCATGTTCCCTCTGCTATCGCCGTAACTGATTGAAGCGCTGGTTGACTTTTGTCTTCTATTTCAATACATTATTGATGTTCTTTTTATCCTATGACCTAATTCTCATCTTCTTGGTCACAGAAATTGTTATCAGAGTTCAATTTTATTCGAACAACTTAGTCGCCCTCCAATTTTACAAGCGACTATCTTTATGCGTTTGACGCAGCTTCCTTCTTTCCCACGATACCGTATACATACTTCACAAATATTCGCTGCTTTCTTTATTTTCTGGTTTGCCTTATCATTTAGTTTTAGGATTTCTATTGATAACGTAGTCGGATAGCTGTGAGTAAACAACTCAGATTACCAAATTTATCACATGGCGGTGAAGACGCTGTGTAGCGCTTCCGCGAAGTTGTTGTAAACAGGAAAACTTGGATGCTAGCAAATAAGGACGCATGAAAAAAAAGAGAAGAACAGCCACAATAAGAAGAGTGAAAAAAGGAATATTTGACATTTAATCTTTAAGTTAACAATCCACAAGAGCCGCAAAACGATAGAATATAGGCGAAGCAAACACAAGACCTTTTGTCGCCTATGATAGTGATGGAATTTCTTTCTCTATGGTGATGGTATGGCCATGAGCCGCTGATGCGTACTTCAATCCAGTAATCGGGAGACGACAAAGGTGGGCTTCATGATGATGAAAACATGAAAAATGGTGGCAGAACCCATCTCACAATGGGCGCCAACTTTAATGCGATCATCAATCAAGCTGTGTAGCCTCGCACTTTAATACTACCGACGAAACACGCCATCGACAAGGCGCTTACGCAGCCTGCATGGCTCCTCTCGTAGTTCTCTGGACAAGCTGTGCCATCTGGCGTCACCGCCATGAAGTAAAGTTGTGGCGCGTGGGAATATAGATGCAGAGATTATTGTGAGAATTCATATTACGCGTGTTCGGTGCCGCCAAATACGGGAGAAATATTAAAGGCCGGCTTTTTTTTATTGTCACTTAAAAAAGGCACTTTAAGTAACGGCACACGCAAATGGTGTCGTATGGTTTAATTCAAGAACGGTCCATACTCAGTGGCACATACCCTGCGACCCAACTTAGCGTCAAGGATCTTCACTGACGAGTAGCACATGAGCAGCGGCACATGCCCAGTAACACCAGTTGTCTTGAGACGGTTTAACAGATGAGCGGCAAATACCCAGTGTCACGTGCCCAGTCATCCAAGATGTTCCGGCGGTTGGTTTCGAACACGGTTCTTTAAAGGAACTGACAACCAATTTTCGTGGTACCCACTTCCTTTAGTGCGATGGAAAGCTTACCAGCCAGGGCGTGTAATCATGATGTAGTAACGCGGAAACGCCGTGGAACATCTTTTATCAGAATTTTTCGATCTGTGGCGAGGATGAAGCCGTTCACTGCAAGCATGCACTCTAAGAAAACTCTACACCCTTTGGAGTGCCCCTTCTGCCACACAACGATAATCGTCATCTGCCTTGATGCGTTTCATTTCTTGAAAACGCCGCGCCCGCTACTTTCCTGTCGGTAATGCTATCATGCTGATAACGCGCATGCCGTTGGTTACTAGAAAGTACCGGGCTCGCGGCGTTAAAGAAAGGAAACGCATCAAGGCAGATGACGATTATCGTTGAGTGGCAGAAGGGGCACTCCAAAGGGTGCAAACTTTTCTTAGAGTGTGCTGATAACTATGATAGATGAGCCATGGGTGAGTGCGAGAACGATTATAGGCCGGTACTAGTGGGAGGCAGACGACAAGTGCGGCCATAGGTGTGAGAAAGTATAATTTTGTTTATAAAGCCGATGTTCCTGCGATTCGTGTTTTCCAAAGTGTTAAAGTATTTCTGCGATAATAGCTACGTGTTTTTGCGGTTTCCTGTCCAACTGCTTTGGTATTGGACTAATCAAAATGAAACCAAGCCTGTCGAAAACAAAACGACGCTTTTACACGTGATATGGGGTTCATGTTCATGTCGTCTCTCGAGGACCTGAGCGAGGTGGAACAAAGGACTTTAGCTCGCATGCGTGCTCAGAATTTAGATCCTTGCAAATTAGCACCCGAACGTCATGCTTCGATGGATGAAAGGAGCAGCGGAAGCGACGAATCCGACTTGCATGACGGACCACCGTCCCTGCCACAGGCAGCGTGCCTTGAGAAAGCCGATTGGTAAATGCTCATTTACACTACGCCGCCCTGACACCGATTTAGGTCTGCCGACCGTAGGCCGCATCGTCTTTTTTTTTTTTCGTGTCGGCGCCTGTGTCACACTGTAACAACGCCGACAATCTGCCGACGGTCGGCGGAGATCTCGGCGTCGATACAATGGGATAGAGGCACCGACATGAAGGTAAAAAATGCACCCATGTATGGCACAGCTCGTCGATGTCATCTTGTATCACAGGGAGATCACAAAACTGTGAGTTTGCAAGTATACTTGCAAACTCGTGCTATACTCGTCCGCGCACAAAAGAATCCGCACCGCCATGCATTATTGGGGTGGAATGTACAACTTCGTCGACAAATGCGTTCGCTCCTGCGTTGCCTGCCAACGACGCACATCTGACCCGCATCTCTCCACCGCACCACTTCCCCTGCCGAGCTCATCTATTTGACCGTGTCAGCATTGATTTATACGGTCCTTTTCCACTGGCGCTGGCAGCCGATTGATTGTATTCGCCGTAGAGCATTTGATACGGTATGCTGAAACCGCTGACTTGCCTGCCGCATCAGCAAAACACGTCGCCTCGTTCATTCTAAACAACCTTGTTCTCCGCCATGGTGGACCTCGTGAACTGTTGAGCGATTGGGGTCGCGTATTCCTTTCGGATTTACTGCAATAACTCCTATCTCAATGCCAAATTATTCACCACACTACAACTGCTTATCATCCACCGACCAATGGATTACCAGAACGATTCAACAAAACTCATAGTGACATACTATCAATGTATGTTCCGTCTGATCATTCCAACTGGGATCTTATACTTCCGTTCGTCACATACCCTTATTGTGCTGCCTCTCAAGACACTACCGGATTCTCACCATTCTTTCTGCTCTACGGCTGCCTTCACTTTAGTACCTTCGATACGGTTCTCCCGTGCAGGCCGGACCCTGCTGAACTCTCAACTGTTTCTATGGTCGCTAAGCGCGCCGAGAAATGCCAACTGGCCCGTTCTTTGACTTCTGCTCAACAGTGTCGCCAAAAAGAGCGTCACGACCTCAGCCCACCCCCTTACCTCTTCCCCATCGACTCACTCGTGGGGCTTTGGGTCCCGCCTGCTACTGCACCTGGCCTTTCACCCAAGCTGCTCCAGAAATACCACGGGCCCTACCGCGTGCTTGCCCAACCATCACCAGTTAATTACGTGGTCGAACCCTTATCGCCATTTTCCGATATCGGGTCGTCGCGGGTGAGAGACGGTGCACATTGACTGGCTGAAGGCGTATTACGATCCACTCACCTCTTCCTATAGGTCGCCAGAATGGCTGCCATTCAATTTCGGGGGTGACTGTGAGAAAGAGGATCGGTATGTAGAAGAGCCCTGTTGCCATCGCGTGGCTCGTACCCAGTTCGCTCTCTGGCTGCGCCCTACCTGCAAGTGCAGCGTTTTTTCGCTGCTGCTTTATGACCCGAATAAACCCCCTTTAGAAATTAAATAAATATCACTAATATTGTCTGCTGGCGCATTTTGAGCACAGCACCTTAGCACAGACGCCCTCTATTGAAACCATCACAGCAAGGACGCATGCGCCGACAAGCGACATATAATGCCCTTATAAATTTATTGCGCGCACGCTAGTTCTTTGAGACGTTTGGAGCGTTTCGATTTGGCCACTTCGTCAAGCTGAACCGTTGCAATTAGTAGCGATTACGCGTGTTCGCAGCGTATTCTGCACGTAGAAAAGTATAGACTGCTCTGAAATTTAAGACACTGAAGGCTTACAAAACGCAATAAACAAATTCACAAGAACGCCTGAATCCGCAAGCACGAAGATCGAACAAATCGCATTATTGCAGCGGCTGAGTTACATGCAATATATAGTAGGAAACTATATGGCCTAAACAAACCGCCCCTACGGCGGCTACCTCTTCGCGCCACTTCCCACAAATTGGTCACCCGGACGACCGAGCCCAGCCATGCCAGCGTCAGCGCACCGAATGTACCAAGGCGTGAGTGACGTGGCTCCCGTGGGCCAGGAGACGTCCCGTCGTTCTAGGATGTCAGGAAATTCTACGTCGACATCACGGACATCTGGTTCATCCAGCTGGACAGCCACTTCCTTCTCAACAAGGCTCCAGGCTCCGCCTGCATTCCAGGATCCGGTTGTCATACCCCGGCCCCGACGTCTAGCGGACTTGTTGGCAGCCGTCCTTTCTCACAACGTCAGCTCGAGCGCTCACTCACAACAGCGCTCACGATTTCAACCGTTGCGTCTGTCCGCGTCTTGTCGGCCCACATCACCTGCGTTCACCCTTTCCGATCATGAGCACGCGCCGGTCTCAGCTTCAAACCTCTTCTCGGTTGGTGAGCGTCCTCCCAAGCTCAAAGGCAGCTGCACGGCGACTCTTCCTAAGGAATTCATTGGAACAAACGCGGCCGCTTTCAGGTACTCTACAGCACGCCGCTCTCCTTCCTTGGACGCTCCCGGAGGGGCCCGCTTTCCATTCGGGGGCACCTCACTCATCACCGATTAAAAGGCTCTCCGACGGGCTCCAATAGGAGCCAATGTAACTCTCGAAGGCGTGACGAAGCCAGAACAACCTTCGCGATCCCTTCAGCGACCACCGCAACCCTGACGCTATCGGCACTCGGGATTTCGCTGCAAACAGCAGAGGCGGGCCTTGCGGTGGCCTGTGCTTGCACCTTCCGCCGATGCATTGCCTACGGAAGTTTTACAGGAACAGCTCTGCTATCTGTTTTCTTTAGCTTGAGCATCACTTCTACGTATACATCGTGAGTGGCCAACACTTGCGCTATATCTACGCAAATCCCGAGCTGCCTGATGGTCTACTTTTGAAGCTTTCTACAGGCCCGAGCATCTATGAGAACCTGTGGCTGGTTGTGATTTCACCCTACGGCATCACTATGGCTGCGCCTCGCTCACAACCTTCGCTGCCGCTATTGCCTGGTACACCTCTCCCTGATTTCGTGAACCAAATACTACCAACGACGACACCAGCTGCACACTTTACCTGGACTTTACCACTGTACTTTATTTCAATCACTCTTCGCACTAGGAGGGGGGGGGGGGCGCAATGGCGGCGCGACTATGTCCTCCAATACAAGCGAAGGAGAAGATGGAGTCATGTGAAGGTAGCGCGAGAACAGAACACGCTGGCGCGATCGACCTGAGCATCCGTGCTGTCGGCCTCTCCCTAGGTGCTGCGGCACCATGGCTCGCCGGCGTAAATAAACCGTGGCTTCTTCGCGCCGCCTCCCAAAATCCCAAAGGATACACGGCCCCAATGGCATAAAAATTACAGCCCTGTGAAGCCCTGTCGATCACGTAGTGCATGATCACAAGCTACGAGGTTCAAGCTTCTGCCGGCAGGCGAAGCTAAAGATCCCTGCAGCGCAGCACTCCCTCAGTCTAAACTGCCGTCACGGTGGTAGTACAGAGGGAATTATACGTTGGCTTATCGTTTGTAGCGCACGCGCTTTTACACAACTAAAATGATTGTCCCCTTCGTCGGTTAGGTCTTGAGGCGCAGTTTTGTTGGTTAGCAGCTTTAAAGCAAGTAAAGTTTCTCGACCTGCTTTTTGAGATGGCTGATAAAGATGCTTCTTTGTCTAGTTGCATGCATACTACGCGTAAAATGGCGTTGAGGCATTTGCGTACTCCACATAACTCAAAGCGTCGCCTAGATAGCTTGGCTCCATCATTACAACTGCAGTTAACACCAACATTTTACAACGTGACGCAACACTGCTTTGTCCACTATGGGACGAAATAACCTTAACTAAATCATACAGCTGTCGCAATGGAATGGCTGACTAAACCATATGCGCTCAGCGAACACGTGAAGAGACCACCGATAACCTCATTGTGCCACTGACCCGTCTTCAACTAATACCAGACTCCCCTGTGTGCCTTAAGTAGATTGGACGATCGGCCTTTTACCAAAGCAAAAGTACTCAGAGCCTGGCCTAACAGTTAAACAGCCCAGAAAGGCAGACGAGCTTTTCTGCAGCCCATGAAGGCGACAGAGTGCCCGACTGTGGATAAACAGTAATTGCTTAGGGCGTGTGATTGAGCTATACTCATCTGCTCTCTATCACTCTATCGCTTTTGGTCCGGCATCCCCCTCACCATGCTTAGGTCAACAAGCTGGATATCTAGTTAACCTGCGTGCCTTTTTTTCTTTCATCTCTCTCTCTTCCTATGCATGTCAGGATGCCTTCAGCTGCCACGTTGACGGTGATAAAGCTTGGTTTAGACAACAGCACCTCCATTCGTTTGCTTCGCAGAATGTGAATTCACTTTTTATTAAGTTGGTCGGTTTGTTGCTACTTCATCATCATGCGCTCTGGCTGTGGTTCTTCTGTCCGCACTTGGCGCAGTTATCTGCGACACCCGGAAGCACCTGAGAAAGTTCTCGTCAGAGGAGTAGCGTTAACACTTGTATGAATAGGATTTTTTTCACAAATCGATGCTCTATTCTTCCGCCTTCACTACTAGGACATTTAAAGACACTGTCTTCTTTCGCAAGCTACCCCGGCTTTTTCGTATTACGTATATTTTAAAAATTTGGCGCATATTTGTTTACAGTACGACGAAAACCAAACATAGACACCAGAAAGCCAGAAAACTAACAGCCGCAAGAAACAGAAAACTTCTTCCTGAGTAATCTTTTTTGGGCACCAGATGAAACATCATCAAAAAATTGCTGGCTCTAGCATAATCGAGAGTAGATGTAAGCATGAAATGGCAACCGGCAAAGCAGATTCGTTGGAGATGATACTAGCCTCAATCTTAAAACGGTTGTAGAGCATGTTCGCAACGGCACACCTTAACACGCAACACCGCACCACACTGCCCAACTAGAAGGCTGAAGACCGCACGACAGGCAGCAAAAGACGCTAGGGTGACAAAGGAGACTTACGTGCCAAAACCACGATTTGCTGTCCAGTCACGCCATTGTGGGCAACTCCGTACTAATTTTGGCCACCAAGGGATCTTTAACGTGCCCGAATGCACAAGACCTGGGCGGTTTTGCATTTCCCCTTCATCGAAATGTGGCCGGCATTGTATCCCGCGACGTCGTGCTTAGCTGCGCAAAACCATAACCGCCAAGCCACCGCGACGGGTAGAAGCGCCTGAAGGAGGCCCCATGCAGCGTGGCGCCATCTACCGAGGCAACTCAAAACCCGCACCGTGGAACTCGTGGACAGCCGGCGTTGAACGCTCAGCGCCGAAAGATGACAATGAAGTGTGTGGTGTCCTGTATCTGCCTTTTCAACGTCACCTTTAGAAATTACAAATAAAGATTCAGCGTACCAGAACTTACAGCTGAAGTTTTGTTATGAACAAACACTAGGAAGAACTCGGAAGCAATATCTTTTTGTAAGTTCCAAGCGTGTAGCGTGCGTATGTAATGTGGTCATGTACGAAAGGTTCGGGGCCGGAGTCCGCATATTTCTAAGTTTTGACTGGTTACCCGATGATCTCGTTATGTGTTCCCAACTTGCCCGGATAGTGGCTCTGACTTTTCACTCAAGGCCACTTGGATGTTGCCGACAACGGGAATTAAAAGCATTTCATGCCTAAAATTATTAATTCGTCCGTTTTTTTTTTTTTTGACGATACGTAGCTTACGGTTGCTTGCACTCGCGAACGGCATGCAGATGGGCAGTAAAAAAAGTTGGAAGGCGTTTCAACCTCCAGTTGAAGTCGATGAAAGGCAAAGTCCTACTGACGATGAGCAAAACTAGAACAAGGTAAAAGCAAGAGTTGAAGTTCCGACAAGTGAATATTTCTTTTTCATTGTGACGTGCTTTCCTCGGCACAGTATATATAGGGGGGCTTCTTCGAAAGGGGAGAGGGGTAAGGCGGGTTTCAGCGGCAACGACCGTGAGTGTGTTAGCGGCGACGGTGTAGAATTGAAAAGAATGGTGTGTTCTTAGACGTATGTGTAAGCCGGTTGACGTGCCACCAGCTGACTCACGGCGCTTCCTCAAATTCCTCCACCGACATTGAATAACAGACTTTTGTTTTTAATTCTACACTTTCGCCACTAACGCACCCTCGGGCGTTGCCTCGCCCACCCGCCTTAACTTCTCTCCCCTTTCGATGACGCCCTCCTATATATACTGTGCCGAGGAAAGCATATGTCGGCTCGAGAAAGACAAGGCCACTTTTTGAAACTTTGACTCCCGCTTTTAGCTTGTTCTCGTTTTGGTCATCGTCTTAAATTTTCTTCTCGCGCTTTCCCCGTGTTTTCCCTAATGTCCAACTAGGCAAATTGGGTTTGAGGTAGGGGCGGAATCACTGCGCAACGAACTTTGCCACTTCTCAACCGCAGACATGGTCCATTGAGAAGGACACCCGTGTTGGCTGCAGGAGTTGCGTGGTTCGGTCCCCACCACCGGACACCTACCGGTCTCTGAGACGGCCGTGCGACCGGTCTTCCAGGGGTGCGTTGCTTAGGAGAGGTTCGTACCAAACTTTAAGCTTGTTGTGTAAGAGCCAAGACAAACAAAGGTGTATTACTCGCGTGAGGGGAATAGGAACACAACCATTATCTTAAGGATCAGGCCACATTTTGACGTATGGCGACTTGTTAATGAATCTTAAGTAAGCTTGTGGACTTAGCATGTCAATACTACGATTCGATTATGAAACACGCTGTTTGGGGGAAAAGTGCCCGTGGCGTATTCGTTAGAATATCAGGCTTTTGTACTAGACATTCTTTCTGCGAATTCGACGCTGGACAACATTATTTATTTATTAGTGAGCTAACATATATTGTTACTAATGCCTGAACAACAATTTGTAATGTGGTGAACGCGGCTTAAATCATGAATCAGGTACCTCCCGGGTCCCTGATCAATGATTTAAACCGCGTTCACCAGATTGATTTCACACATGATTTGATCCAGGATTCTCATCAATGATCGCCTCGCTACTTTTTGTTTTCAAAATCAAAATTTGGCCATAAAGACGATGCAAATAATATGCGATTGCAACGCGTTACAATATTTACACAAAATAAAAGTCGTAACTTTAGTCGCAGTATGAATTGCAGTAAAAATAAGCTGGGTAAGTAAACATGTGTTCTCTTACGTGCGCAGTCAACACAAAAACAAATACCTCGATGATAGCGAGCAGCATCGTCTAAATCTAGAGGGTCTTGTCGGCGTTGTCGCCTTAGATAATATTCGCATTCCCATACTCCGGCATGCTCATGGCAGCTATGATGAGCGTGCGCTTCGCGCTTTTAAACTGCAGCGTTTTCACCTGCGCTATGTCTTCGCCTCGGCATGCTTACGATGCCTCGATGTGCCCCCGGCATTAAGCTGCAACGTGCCCCGCACACGCCGCAATACGTTGTTGCTGCGTCGGAATCATGGAGTGGTGTTGGCTCGTGTACAGGCTGTCCTTGTTCTCGGCTGGCGTTCCGACCATATGCAGATACATGTTTGGGGGATGTGAGGGGCGTTGTGTCCTCGCTGCAGAAATCAATTGAATTGAATTCAATTCAATTTTTATTTTTCCAGAAGTAATAGGTCCTGGAAAGGGTCAAGAGCTAAAAGCTGTCTCGACAGCTTCACTAGGCCAATGACCGCCTCTACAAGGCGGTATTGATGTACGCAACAGGTAGTGTCCATGACATCAAGAAATGCGAAGAACAACGAATTATACAGTAGCATAAGGGCAATTAATAAATCTACAGCATATGATTTCAAAATGTGTGTAATAACTTTATCTATAGTTGTGAACATATGACAATTACTACAAACAAAAGAAGTTTAAAACACCAGAATATAAAGAATAATAGAATACATACATGTTCATGTGAAACAGTACTTGCAAAACAAAAGGCAAACATACATAGCCATTCATTCTTTGGATAAAAAATACATTCTTAGTACTTTTACGCCGTAACTGATCACACATTTATGCTCAGTTAGAAAAAATGGCAGATTATGCTGCAATGACTGAACTTTATAATTATTTCGAAATTTCGGTTGAAGCCAAACATCATCGTTACGTGTGGATAGTGTAATATGTCTTTTTCTTAGAGATGCTAGATTCATTAGAAAATCTTGGAAAGCTACAGTGGAAAAGCAAAAGGAGCGGAGCAAGCGATACGGATGCATATATTCCGCCCTAATTATATAAACGCGAAGAAAGGGGGTTAACCGAGGGGCCCGATTTTTATTAGTCATATCATAAGAAGCCAACAAACCCTGACACCAAGGACAACATAGGGGAAATTACTTGTGCTTAATAAATACAATTCAGGAACGATAACTTAATGGAAATTAAAGTGGAGGAAAAAACAACTTTCCACAGGTGGGAACCGAACCCACAACCTTCGCATTTCTTTATTTATTCTTTTCTTTATTCATTTCTTTATTCTTCGTAGTTTCTTTATTTCATTTATTAAGCACAAGTAATTTCCCCTATGTTGTCCTTGGTGTCAGTGTTTGTTGCCTTCTCATGATGTCAGTATAAAGGAATATCATAAGAAGCCAACAAACACTGACACCAAGGACAACATAGGGGAAATTACTTGTGCTTAATAAATGGGATAAAGAAATGCTCAATTAATGAAAATTAAAGCGGATGAAAAGACAACGTGCCGCAGGTGGGAACCGAACCCACAACCTTCGCATTTCGCGTGCGATGCTCTACCATTTGAGCTACCGCGGCGCGGTTTCCCCATCCACTTTCTTGGGTATTTATGATTTTTAGCAGAACCCTGGGAGTGTAAGCCAGCGCCACCACTCACATACCTTGGCGGCGAACGTGGAACTTCCTTCCTGCCGCAGGCGTCACGAGAACGTGAAGGTGAAGGCAACTCGTCAATAAACCCACATATGCTACCTGAAGGCATCAATGTTGCCGGATTCGAGACCCTCGTTATGTAATAAAGGAGAAGAAAGGGGGTTAACCGAGGGGCCCGATTTTTATTAGTCATATCATAAGAAGCCAACAAACCCTGACACCAAGGACAACATAGGGGAAATTACTTGTGCTTAATAAATACAATTCAGGAACGATAACTTAATGGAAATTAAAGTGGAGGAAAAAACAACTTTCCACAGGTGGGAACCGAACCCACAACCTTCGCATTTCTTTATTTATTCTTTTCTTTATTCATTTCTTTATTCTTCGTAGTTTCTTTATTTCATTTATTAAGCACAAGTAATTTCCCCTATGTTGTCCTTGGTGTCAGTGTTTGTTGCCTTCTCATGATATCAGTATAAAGGAATATCATAAGAAGCCAACAAACACTGACACCAAGGACAACATAGGGGAAATTACTTGTGCTTAATAAATGGGATAAAGAAATGCTCAATTAATGAAAATTAAAGCGGATGAAAAGACAACGTGCCGCAGGTGGGAACCGAACCCACAACCTTCGCATTTCGCGTGCGATGCTCTACCATTTGAGCTACCGCGGCGCGGTTTCCCCATCCACTTTCTTGGGTATTTATGATTTTTAGCAGAACCCTGGGAGTGTAAGCCAGCGCCACCACTCACATACCTTGGCGGCGAACGTGGAACTTCCTTCCTGCCGCAGGCGTCACGAGAACGTGAAGGTGAAGGCAACTCGTCAATAAACCCACCTATGCTACCTGAAGGCATCAATGTTGCCGGATTCGAGACCCTCGTTATGTAATAAAGGAGAAGAAAGGGGGTTAACCGAGGGGCCCGATTTTTATTAGTCATATCATTAGAAGCCAACAAACCCTGACATGATGAAAAAACAGCTTGCCGCAGGTGGGAACCTAACCCACAACCATCGCAACCCACAACCTTCGCCCCTTTCTTCTCGTTTATTACATAACGAGGGTCTAGAATCCGGCAACATTGATGCCTTCAGGTAGCATATGTGGGTTTATTGACCAGTTGCCTTCACCCGAAAAGATCGCGTTCTCGTGATGCCTGCGGCAAGAAGGAAGTTCCACGTTCGCCGCCAAGGTATGTGAGTGGAGGCGCTGGCTTACACTCGCAGGGTTCTACTAGGACACATATATACCCAAGAAAGTGGATGGGGAAACCGCACCGCGGTAGCTCAAATGGTAGAGCATCGCACGCGAAAGGCGAAGGTTGTGGCTTCGGTTCCCACCTGCGGCAAGTTGTTTTTTCATCCACTTTATTTTCCATTAAGTTATCGTTTCTGAATTTTATTTATTAAGCACAAGTAATTACCCCTATGTTGTCCTTGGTGTCAGGGTTTGTTGACTTCTTATGACATAGCCCTTATTATATTGTAGCTTATAAAAGCACTTCGCGTGGGAGACTAGTAATCAAGGTTTGCAATATGTCGCATGATCCTCCTTTGAAGTACACCTATCTTTGCAACGTTCCTTTTTGTCGTTGTAGCCCATACTAGACCACAGTAGTTAATATATGAAGCAAACAGGGCATGATAAATTTGGATTTTAGCCTGTGTTGGAAGAAGATGTCGGCAACGAGATAAGATTCCCGTCGCTGCGGCTAGTTTTCTACAAACATCTTCAATGTGTTTATCCCAACTTAAGTTTGAAGAAAACGTAACCCCGAGAATTTTGTGTTCATTCACTACTTCAACTTCTTCGTCTTGGCATCTGACAGCATGGCATGTTATGACTATGTTATTTTCAGCTCTAAATATTGCTACTTTCGTCTTCTTTGGATTTGTTCTAATGCAATTCAATTTGGACCAGAGGTGTTTTTGTCAAGTATGTGATTACATTTGATAATTAGATCGTCTGCATTAGGACCCACACTTACAGGTACTACTATGGCAATTACGTGCGGGAAAAAGATGACACAAGCTAGCAGTGTCTGCAGAGCTGTGTTACAAATCGTTTCAGCAGGCAAAGCTGTCTAACGCGAGGCTTTAAAAAAATTCACCAGCCTAATCACTCCGTAGAGATGGTTAACAAGCGAAGTTGAAACGTTCCGTTCCGCTATTTATCACTGTGTTAATTCCAACGGTTAATTAGGCGATGGCTTGGTAGGGTGCCGGATCCTCGGTACGCAGTTGCTGCTTGCGCTCGGCTGCGCGCGCCTGTTCTTGTGCCCGGGCCGCAGAATCGGCACAGTGTAGACGAACTCGTTGGCAGTTCTGCTCATGGCGTTGCTGACCGAAAGCTACCTGCTCCTCAGGAGCACGTATTACACATGCCCTACCTATTTCGGAGCCGGAGAGAAACTGCTACGCGCTCGTTCGGCTGCGACAGAGAGCAACGACGTCACCACTGGTGCAGCCAATAGCGCGTCTCTTTTTCTCTTTTCTTTCGCGCATGCGCATGCGGTTGCGATGGAGGAGCTTCCGCCGTACAGGTGACAAACGGACAGACGAATCGCCTAGACCATATACATCTTCGCTGTAAGTCAGCTGCTTCTGTGCGTCAGCCTGTGCGATTTGAACACGGACTCACCTAGACATATTCCTCCACCTGGCGTTGAACTTCTGACGCAAAGGGAAAGCGTACGGTCAATAGAGGTATTTAGTTTCACGTATGTACGTGGAAGTGCTACGTGCGTGAAGACCTTGTGGAATCTAAATACGCATGCACCGAACGTAGTGAGTACCATACGTACACACGTGAAAGCTGTGCCGTTGTGTCGCGTGACCCACGCACTTGACGCGCTCTGCGAGCTACCAGGCAGAGAACACTGCACAAGCTAGCACGTACGCGCAGACATCGAGAATCGCGTGTTCGCACCGATTCCGGCTTGCCTTGAACGAACTTGGCTGGTGTATTGTTGGTCTCTGCCGACAGAGGTCACTAACAGACATACGGAAGCAACGACCTGTATACCACACATTGCTGCGTACGCGAAACTATGCGCGTCCCACACATCTGACGTGTAAGACACGAAGAACTCTCATGTTTACCTATGAAAGTTTCTGCGTACAGGAAATTAAACTGTCTAATATGAGTGATGTGTTTTAGGGAACGTATTAAAACTAACAAAATTTGTATTTGTATGTGTAATTAGCCAAGACGGCGAAAGCTGGTACGGAGAGTTCATATAATATTGCAATAAAACCCACTAAGCGCCTCAAGGCGCTGTCTTGCATATATATATATATATGCACATGCACAAGTCCCAGGCTCACATGGCCAGCCACACATATCGGCTCACATTTCTACGCTGCATAATTTCGCGGATCAGCCCCCGATAAGGGGGTAGAAAGATATGCAAAAGCGGTGGTAGTTCGCTAAGAACGAAAAAAAAAAGCATTTCGCCTCCGTAGCTTCGACTGCGCTGCCCCACAAATTTGTTGCACTGTGTAGTAATCTAATCCAAGCATTTTCGTTTTGTTCGCATCTATTACTGTAAAGCCTGAAAAACGTGAGTGGGATTTTGCAGTGAAGCTGTTTACCGCTACCTCCCAATGACAAAATCGAATCCGAGGACAGATAAGTACGAGCGAAAACTATTGTCATCAACAATGGCTCATACCTCCCCCCCCCCCCAAGCAAGCAAAAAATTGCATCATAGAAAAGAACATATCAAAAACTGTGATCATCAATGGCTCATACCCGCGGAAGCAATCGCTCATGCACCCTGTAATCAAGCGGAAAATACAATGGCTTATATTCTTGTATATCACAGCATATCACAGTGTATGTCACAATAGTCAGTATGTCACAGTAATACGATGAACGTTTGCCAAAGTTTCGTGTTTGCCTCGTCGCCATATCGTATGTTGTGCTCCTCCCACAGCCTCGCTGTCCAGCCACCTTCACAGGGTGGAATGGGTCCCGATATTTTTTTTTCCTTCCGCAGTCTTGTTATTGTATTTCTCGACTTCCAGCCTTTCAATTGAAGACGCCTGCTGCAGTCTGTCACAAAACCTAAAAGGGCCCAATGCGTCCAGCCGCACAGGTGCTGAAACAAATCAACAAACACGTCAGAGGTAACCCTCATGTGTGTATCTTATTAGTAGTTGTACCACCCGTGTGCTGCCAAGCACGACTTCGCGCGATAGAACTGCCGGCTGGGGAGGCCGCATTTCGATACAGGCGAAATGCAAAAACACCGTTTCCGGTGCACTGGGGGCACAAAGATACCCAGGGGGTCGAAATTTCCAGAGCCCCTTCTACTTCGTACCTCATAATTATATAGTGGTTTTGGCATGTAAAACCCAAGGATATATACTTTTTTTAGTTGCATTGCTTCTGGCATATTCTGATACGTAAGAAATGCTAGAGTACGAGTAGAAGCTCTTGGTGCAGCGATGCGGTGACGTTGCCAAGGAAAAGACACCTTCAATTGTTACTCTCATTTTGGTTTAGGTGACGTGTAGGACTATGAACGTTCATGCTTGAATATGCAGCCACGCACTTTGTACCCTGTACTAACCTTGAAGTGATGGATGTAGATTGTATATAACACCATGCTCATCATATGTGTTCCAGTGCTGCTCAGTCTCACATCGGAGTTAAAGAAAAGCATGTGTTGTTTTAATTCGTGGAGCAAATGAAGTAGCGAGAAAATTTGTGTGCGTTAAAGACTGTAGCATTGCTAAGAGCTGCGACATGCAAATAGCAGTGATAAGGTTTGTGTGGCTCACGTCCTGGTCGCTCTACCTTAGCAAGTATCCAACCGCAACTGTGATGGCTAGCATTATGCCGAAATGGCGCTCGTGCAACTACTAAATGCAGAAGAGTACGCTTTTGGGCTGGTTGGTTCATTATTACCAGCAGGAAACAGCGCTAAACAACAGGACAAAGAGAGGGACGTAGACAACAGCGCTGTTGTCGGTGTCCCTCTCTTTGTCCTGTTGTTGAGCGCTGTTTTCTGCTTGTAATCACAAATGCATATAAACCAAGTACTATCTTGATCTTTGTGAGCGTGAACACCCGAGCGCGTTTTCGCCAAACGATGCCGAATGCACTTATAAGAGCGCTTCACCAAATGCATATGATGTGACACAGTAGGTCAGAAGCACATCACGAATTCTGTACTTCGAACAAGCTGCTCTGAGAATGTTTCCAGAAGTCAAGCGTCACAAGTTTCCAGACACCGTATCGCAAATGACGGACCCTAAAGAAAGCGGGTGATAAATAACCAAGGCATACAGAACACGCGCCGGTGTCTATGATATGCTACACGTGCACAAAACGCTCCCTCAGTTTCACAGACGGTACGCTGCGCATTTTCTCTCCTAATAGAGCGTGGTACATTATGAAGGATTTAAAGGCACGCAATACCAAAATTATTTTTCCAGAGTAGCAAGCAATATAGCCTGCCGTAAAAACCAGAAGTCTAATTTCAAAGGACGTTGGCAACAACGGTGGAACACGAGCGGCTCGTCGACTGAAGCCAGCGGCTAAAACGGATGTGATTTTTTTCCGGAAGAGAACTAGAATAAAGAATTAATGAATGAATGCGAAGACGACCGCCCTTGAAGTGAAGTGGCATTATTCCGCCAACACCCTGTTGTTCAGACCTCTACTAGCTAGGTTGTTAAGCGGCACGAGTGGTCGCTCTTTCCCAAGTAGATTCTTTATACTGGTATCTCTTGCAGCCTCACCTATGCTATGACGAAAACACCCTCTGCCGGCAAAGTTACTGAATCAGCGGAAGGCCGAGTTTCATCCTTCGCATCGCAAGCATTCCCACTTCTGCGCACTGCAACGCCTTCTCATTGCACATGATGACGTGCTGTTACAGTAGTTGGAAGATATTTCCTTTCAGTATCTATCGCTCTTCACGTGTCTATATATAAGTTAAACTGGGTTGAACACACGCTATTTTTCAGTGACTGGCGGTGTGGGAACATTGGTGCTTTGCAAATTGCTACGACGGCAATAAGGAGGGGATCGCTGCGAGTGAAAAAAACGAGTAGAAATCGATGGAGCAGTCGACGGCGCCTACGAAACATGAGACTAGTGATGATGCCTCAGCGTCCTTGCCTTCGCAAAGCGCCGATTCACGGAGTAGGACGCCGAGCACAGATGGACAGAAGTTGCCTTCAGTGTCCTCAGCCACTGACCTACCACCAGCTACCTCGCAGACACAACCGGCCCCACAGGGACAGTCGTCGTCCTTGGTACCACAGTCGCCAATTTTATCACCTGGTACTATCGTCCAACTACCAGCACAAACACCGCGTTTGGCGTTTGAAGACATCCATGGACAGTGCTCTAGCTACCAGAACCTGAGCCTGCCTTCGCTGACAGGCGCGGCAGCAACTGCACGTGAAGGCCCTGCACCGCCTCAGCATCAGCGACCGCTTATTCCACCGCAGGCGTTTCCACCGGAACTTACCACCGTGGCAGCGTCGTTGGCACAGCCACTTCCTCCGGCAATGATCCCCTTTACTGCGGCACCTACTCTCACCAGCGCGCCAGGGCTGCAGCTGGAGCCTGGGATGTTAATATTCCCACTCGGACACCCGGGCAGTGTTGTAGGCAGTGGGCTCGGCGACTTCTTCACATCCCCGGCTCCAATCATTCTTGGCCCACAAGGGCCGTTCGTAGCACCAATGCCCACACCTATGGACCTTTTGCCATTCATGCCACTGACAGATCACATGGTGCAGCCGCCCCTACCTGTAATAATTGCCTCGTCTACTGCTCCTGGTCCCATGATGCTCGCCCAACCACCCATAACGCTAGAACAGGTGGAAGAGCAAACGGGCGTCATGGACATGGACATTTCTACCACGCCACTTGATACGCCAAAGGACGCTCCGAGCACACCACAGCACACACCGGTCCACGATTCGACCGCGTCGCAGCGCCCTCCTAAGGACGATTTGGTTACGTCGCCTCGCGCTCAGAAGCAAGACTCCAGCGTTCTGCAGCCTGAACACGTCGAACAGATGGAAGGGCAAACCGGTATCATGGACATGGACATTTCAACCACACCACTCGATACGCCGACGCATAAGCCGAGCGCACCACAGCATGCACCGAAAGACGATTCCGCCACGCCACAGCACCCGCGACAGGACGATTTGACTACGTCGCCGAAGCAAGATCCAAGCGCCTTGCCATACTCGCCCACGGATGAGCCTACCACGTCGCCGTACTCGCCGACGAAAGAACCGATAAAGTCGCCGCTGTACTCTCCAACATACGATCCGCTGTCGCCTTCCTCGGTGGACTTTTCCTACTCGCCCCCATCCTCACCACCAGACATTGCGGCTCTGGAGGCTTCTGAAATGTCACTGCAGCAAACATCCACGGTTCAAGGGGAGCTACCGACATGCGGCTCCCTTGTACCCTCACCCGGTAAGGGTGCTACTAGCAAGAGTCTTTCTGCATCCCAAGTTGTTGAAGCCAGTGCTAGCGGTGCTTCTGCATCCGGAGACAAGTCTACCCGCCACAGCATGGACGAAAAGCAACAACACCCCGTCGCTGAGCCGGCAGTTGCTTCGCATAACATACAGAAGAGAGCGCTCATACTTCGGGCAGAGCAGGAAGTGAAGTTCGCGATCAGGAAGTACGTCTCGTCTCGGGAAATAAGCACAGAGGAGTACAAGTACATTTTGAAGCATGCAATCAAGAAAATCTGCAGCAGTACGAGGACAGGAATCAACCCAAGAGTAATTGAGCAGTTTATCGAAAGATACGTCGAGAGCGTGAAGCGCAGGCGTGGGCAGTCTAGCACAAAGCATCAGGATTGAACATTTTGAGGCTGAAAAGACAGTGGCTACGCGAGCCGGCGCCATTGTTACCGCGTAAGTGGACATTGTAGACTGAACAAGCAGCCCGTGTCGAAAAGCACTCATATGATGTATGTCAGCGTGTATGCATGAATTACGACACTTCCAACATTTGCCGAAATCAATAAAGCACTTTTAGTAATGCGTTGTATGTGCTCAGAATGCAATGAAAACGTTCGGGCGCAACAGCCCGTTCTCAACTTAAATTACAGATTTGACTTCCACCGCTGGTTTGATCTTTAAACGATATCAGTTGCAATACTCAAGCTGATTACAAACATCCTCCCGCTTTTCTGCTACAATCACGCGAGCGTCAGCCGGAGTACCGACCAGTGCCTGATGACTTACTACATCAGGGAATTGGCCAAGAGTACGCGCGAAGCACCGCCCAGTGGAAGTGTCCTCGTTCAGGTCGTTTCACTAGAGGGAATCGCCGCCTGCGCTTTTCGTTGCTTTATCCTTATGGTTGAGCTGCGTATAGCTAGGTTCTGGAAAAAAATTGCGTACTTCTATGGAGCCGTGTAGATGGAAAATTTCTACACAGATGCGGGTAGATCCCGAAGGTATTGCAATACCGGGACGACCTGGGGCGGAGGTGAAGCAGGCTTTAAGCACTCCGCCGTCTTTCAAAAGTAAGTTTAATATCTTAGGTTTAAATACAGCCAGTATCAGATATTAAGCTGATCAGAACAGACACTACACGTCTCCCGTCGGCCATGTTTACGCTCGCACCGCACCTTCTTTGTCGGAGTTCCACCCGTCTTGCTTCCCTGCTTTCCTTCCACTCTCCCGTGGTGGCCGTCCCGTAAGCGTGGCGGCGCCTGTACCACGGGATGGAAACAAATACGAACCGTCCATGTGGCCCCAGCCCACGAACTTTGAACGTTTTATCGGAGCAAGGCCAGGTTTCAGAGGGAGCTTGTGGGGAATGAATTTTGTGTGCCCTGTGTTGCATGTGACCGCTTGCAGCTTTCGAGTGACCTCACAACCATTACTGCACTGCGGGATGTACTGCACTGTAGCCAATGCACGATGGCCTTAGCTAGAGTGAAGCAGTGCGTACACTCGGAGGTGCAGTGAGTTGCGTGTCTGTTTTTCGTGCCACGATTTGTTAGTAAAAGGTGTCGTGCCGCGTTTTGCCACAATACAAGGATATGCATTATACGCAGTGGCTTACCTATAGGTCGTCTGGCACCTGGGGCCCATAGGACTTCTGTCATCCCCCGTCCCCGGTAGTAGTAGTAGTCAGGAGGGTGAGGATATCGCAAATTTTCGGAGAGAGGGGCGTGATGGTGAAGCAGCAGCACAGCCGCATTGGATACCGCGCATGCCCCCCCAACCCCCCCCCCCCCAACCTTCATTCGCAGAGAATGCGAATGTAGCAGGTATACATCAAGTTTCAATTTCTACACCCAATTACACAGGGTACTGCACTGATAACTTGTGATAAGAGCATTGTCACATCTGCTGTCAGACTGTAAAGCTTCGCAGCCAAAACAGATGCGGCATCATGGAAAATATGGCTCACAAGTACCAAAATATTTTAATGAAATTTTAATTCGACATATAAGAAGCAATATTCCATTCGCAAAATTGAAGCCCTACAGTCATATGTTGTCTAACAACAACTTCACAGAAATTGTCGTAAATGCTACGGCGTGCAGAATTTGGCTGTGGGCAGCCCTGAACCCACACGAAAACTAAATAGCGTGCCCATGTCGCTGATATCTCCATCCTTTCAGAAAAGGCTACCTGCTTCCCTGCTGTGGGGCAACAATGCTATGACATTACGAGTTCTCTTTATTTTGATGCATGAAGCCTTTCTTTATTTGCTGATATTGGGAAACGTCATTATCTGAACTGCGATACCGCCACAAGATTCAGACCGGAACGTGCTTCGCGTCCATTCTTGGCGTCACTGTGGAAAAAACCAGAAGGCCGCGATGAAGCCCGTGCCAGTGAAAGCTTGCGCTACTGTTGTTTGCACTCGCAATGGCGAGGACAGAAAGACTGACGTCACTGGTCCACTATTTTCTATTTCTTTCAGTACTGCTATACTAGGTCACCAGCAAAGTACGGTAGGCTCTAGCACTCGAGACGATTTGTTCAGAGAATAAATTTTTGCTGAGTTAATAATATGGCATTCGGTCCTCAATTCCCGAATTGCAGTGTTTCCTCTATAATTGCTAATTCAGCTGTTATTTAATATATCCTATTTTGATACAGCGTGGACTGAACCTAAGAAGGACCCAAGAGCCACATGGCTAGACTGTATGTTTAGTTAGCGACGCCCGCTCCGAGCATGAGAGCACCGCACGAGCCCACCGCACATAATACGTTCCGCTCAGACGAGTAGTTCAGCGACCACTTGGCGAATTAGCCGGCACGTTTGTGCAATTATTTCGTAAGTTGTTGATAAAGCTGCCGCTGACAATTCTGCGGCACTACACATCTCGTATATTGTTTACGTGAACATGGGCTGCTGTGGAGCATTCTTTACCTTAACGCCCTGTGGAAAGCCGGCGGAAAGAGGGGGTTTCAGAAATATATGACACCTGCCCCCCCCCCCCCCCCCCCCCACTGGCACCTGGCACCCTTAAACAACGGCACCCTGACCCCCCCCACTCCCCCCCCCCCCCCGTTACTACGCCACTGTGTATACCCTCGTTCGTGGGTCATCATTGTCCGAGGCTCAACATCGTGGAGGAGCCTTCCATTCGTGGGCATACGGCGTTTGACGCACGGCAAGGGACAGTTGGCCATCAAAACGACCGCATACACAGCTTTGCTGGTCACCCGCCTTCACAGAGTGGAATGGCACGGATTTTTTTTTGTTTTTATAAAACAAATACATTATACGGTTTCACGTGCCAAAACCACGATCTGATTATGATCCACGCCATAGTGCAGACCGGAAATTTTGACCACCTCGGTTCTATAGCGTGCACCTAAATCTAAGTATACGGGTGTTTTGGCATTTCGCCCCCATCTGAAATGCGGCCGCCGTGGCCGGGATTCGATCCCGCGACGTCGTGTTTAAGAGCCCAACACCATAGCCATTGTTTTCATTTGCTTAGAGATGCCCTACTCAAGCGGTCACTTAAAGTCACTTCCCGTACTTGAGCACCGGTGAAGTCCAGACACTCTAACAAGACTTCTACCCAGTTATTAAGTGCCGGGAATAGAGCTACACCACGCAATTTGTGACAAACAGTGGGCTAAAATAAAGAACAATGAGATCCTGTTCAAATGGACCCCTACCTCGTTTCAGCAGTCTGCGGCTGGCTGAGGTCCTCCAAGTTCCCAGAGGGATCTCGTCTTATTGTAGAGTCGTACAAACAAACAATAGGAATCACTGCCTCTTATCCACTGTGGTTGCTTAAGGGCCGGCGTTTCCTTGCTAAGCACGAGCTCGCGGGATGAAATCCTGACTGCGGAGGCTTTATTTCGATGCAGACGAAGTGAAAAAGCGCCGGTGTACACTGCATTAAGTGCACGGGAAAGAAGCCCAGGCGGTCAAAATTATTCCGGAGTGTCTCATTACAGCGTGCCTCGTATTCAGATGGTTGCTTTGTAACGTAAAAGACTAGAATTGTTTTTTGAACTTTTTGAGCAGAATAAGGTCGCATTTTTGACAATGAGAATGGGGCGTCCATCCGTATACAAATTTGCTCTTGCAGACTCCGAGGAGAAGTTTAAATAATCGAAATGTTCAATATCTTAAGCTCCTGAGATAAAATTCGATGCCTCTGGTACTTCCATACTTTCATTGCCTGCGAATATTAAACACATTGGTGGCGGATCTATTAATTAGAAATAATTGCTGACTTTACTGCTATTGAAAATCAATCTTATGGTTTTTTGGGTAATTCCTGATTATATGCTTTATATAATAAGTACCATGAAAGACTGTAAATACCCAGTAACACATGCCCAGTGCCCCAAGTTTTCGTGAAAGAGGGTCATTCAAGAGCAACACATACCAAGTGGAACATACCCAGTGATTAGAGGTGGCGTCAAAGGGGTTCACTGCTGAAGGTCACCACATACACAGAGTTACAAACCTAGATCCTCAATCTGGCGTAAAAGAGGTTCATTGCACAGCGGCTCGTAGCCAGTGGCCCAAGGTAACGGGAGAGCGTTTTGCTGAACTGCACCACAAACCCATAGTTACGCACCCAGTGATCCAATAACGTCCGACTCATCATCATCATTTATTATTCGCTTAAGGGCCATACGAGGGGTATTACATAAGGGGGAAGGGGGGTCAAAACAATAATACAAACATCGAAGCAATGGTCATGTACATAGCAACAAAAAGCAACTAAAACGACACTAAAGATATATGTTTTGCAAAATGCAAAACACAGGTTTTTGCATGATATATATATATATCATCATCAGCCTGGTTAATCCCACTGCAGGGCAAAGGCCTCTCCCATACTTCTCCAACTACCCCGGTCATGTAATAGTTGTGGCCATGTTGCCTCTGCAAACTTCTTAATCTCATCCGCCCACCTAACTTTCTGCCGCCTCCTGCCACGCTTCCCTTCCCTTGGAATCCAGTCCGTAACCCTTAATGACCATCGGTTACCTTCGCTCCTCATTACATGTCCTGCCCATGCCCATTTCGTTTTCTTGATTTCAACTAAGATGTCATTAACTCGAGCTGGTTCCCTCACCCAATCTGCTCTTTTCTTATCCCTTAACGTTAGACGTATCATTCTTCTTTCAATAGCTCGTTGCGTCGTCCTCAATTTAAGTAGAACCCTTTTCGTAAGCCTCCAGGTTTCTGCCCCGTACTGCCCCGTACGTGAGTACTATATATATATATATATATATATATATATATATATATATATATATATATATATGTATATATATATACAACGGTGAACATCAAACACAAGATTAGAGGCAAGTAGAGATTGGTTTCGAAAACGAAGCCTAAATCAGCGTTGTTCAACTGAGGCGCATTCAATATTCTACATATGTAGTTCCCGAAAGTTGGGCCCACTATATAGCGAGGTACAAAAAACAAACAAGAAAGAGTTATGTAGAAGGCAGTGATATTGACACGTGTACTTATATTTAACGGGTGACCACATTCGCCGGCTAACAAATGTTATCGCAGAGCGCTGGACGCGTCTGCATGTATCCGAAGTTTCTGGAAAGTTATCGATGCTTCTATCCGCTGTTTGTTGTCGCCGAACCTTGTGTTATCTGATTTGGTCGCGTGACTCGAATGTTGTAGAACTTTGTGGAAGGCATGCGGGTCCCAGCGATTAGTCTGGAACATTCGATGGCTGCTGTATAAAAACCGACGCACTTGACCCGCTGGGCAGATTTTCGACGATCGCCGACTGTGTTCGCCGCTATCGTTGTGCTTTAAGTGTAGCCTGTTTTGTGGGCACAGGTTCGCCCAATAAAAGCTAGTTTTGTCTTTCACAGTATTGCTACTGTGTTCTTTGCCGTCACGACCACGTGACATCTGGTGGAGGTGCTTTTTGTCCATGTACCGGACGCCCCCGACAAGCCGTGATCCAAGCCCGGACTGCAAAAAGGACACCAACGTAGTCCCGGACCATCGAGCAAGCCGCCGTCTTCAACAGCTACCCCCGGAGCACGGACTTCTACTTGAGAAGACCAAGAAGATTGTGGCCAAAGCAACCCCAATGGCAGCCCCAGCGTCCCCCATCGTTCTGCAGCAGCCCAGGGAACCACCGACGTTCCGCGGTTCCACATTTGAGGACCCGGAAAGCTGGCTGGAAACATATGAGAGGGTCGCTACGTTTAATAGCTGGAACAATGACGACAAACTGCGATATGTCTTCTTCGCATTGGAAGACGCTGCCAGGACGTGGTTCGAGAACCGCGAAGCCACCTTGACGACCTGGGACCTGTTCCGAAGCGGCTTCCTGCAGACATTCGCAAACGTCGTACGCCGAGAACGAGCCCAAGCGCTATTAGAATCCCGGGTGCAGCTACCTAATGAGACAACCGCGATCTTCACGGAGGAAATGAGCCGTCTTTTCCGTCACGCTGACCCCGAAATGCCCGAAGAGAAGAAAGTCCGCCTACTCATGCGTGGTGTGAAAGAGGAACTTTTTGCCGGAATGGTACGAAGCCCACCGAAGACCGTCGACGAGTTTCTTCGCGAGGCCACCAGCATCGAGAAGACACTCGAGATGCGAAACCGGCAATTCGATCGCCGCACGAACTCTACAACCTACGCCGGGGTTCAATCACTGGCTACCGACGATCTACGAGAGACTATCAGAGCGGTCGTACGGGAGGAGCTGCAGAAGTTGAAGACACTCGAGATGCGAAACCGGCAATTCGATCGCCGCACGAACTCTACAACCTACGCCGGGGTTCAATCACTGGCTACCGACGATCTACGAGAGACTATCAGAGCGGTCGTACGGGAGGAGCTGCAGAAGTTCTACCCAAGGTCGCAGTCCCAAGTGGATCCAATCACTGAAATCGTCAAAGAAGAGGTTCAGCGATCGCTTGGAGTGCCTGAGGTGCAACCACGATCACCGCAACGTCAGCCAGAAGCAATGACCTACGCCGCCGTCGCCCGCCGTCAAGGTCCCCCTCCACGACCGCGCCAGGGCCCTGTAACGCCGCAGTTCCGTCGACCACCGCCGCCGCCGCCAGCACGCCCACCCGTCGCGCAGCGCAGCTACCCGAGGAAGACCGACGTTTGGCGCGCTCCTGACCACCGCCCGCTCTGCTACCACTGCGGGGAAGCGGGTCACGTCTACCGACGATGTCCGTACCGGGAAATGGGACTGCGAGGTTTCGCCGTGAACGCTCCACGCCCGCAGCAAGGTGAACGCCCTCGCGATATCGCCGACTATCTCGCCGCTACTCAGTGGAGCTCTCGACGACCGTCGCGTTCGCCATCACCAGGCCGCTACCTGTCGCCGCAGCGCCGACCATACACTGGCCCATCCCGGGGCCGGTCAGCGAGCCCGTATCCGGAAAACTAAAAGCAGCAACCGATGGAGGTGCGGTTGCTGTTCGTCGAACTGACGAAGATCCTCCGCCGCCGACGAAGGTGCCGAAGACACTACCTCGACGACATAACGACACGCCGCCGTCCCGACGAAGTGTGAAAGCAAAAAATACGACGACGAAAAACGACCTGCCGACGCCCCATATCAGCCACAGGTCAACGCGACACAGCCGTGATCCGACGCCACGACCTAACTGTAACGCAAGACAAAGAACCACCGACCTCGACGTGCTTCTCGACGGCCACGCAGTCACCGCCTTAGTCGACACAGGGGCCGATTACTCCGTCATGAGTGGACACATCGCCACCCAGTTGAAGAAGGTTAAGACTGCATGGGAAGGCCCTCAAATTCGGACTGCTGGAGGACACCTGATTACGCCGACTGGAACCTGCACGGCAAGAATTACCGTTCATGACCGGACTTACCCTGCCACCTTCGTTATCCTCCAACAATGTTCACGCGACGTCATTCTCGGCATGGACTTCCTAAACCAACACGGCGCAGTCATCGACCTGAAGTCGAAGTCGATAACCCTGTCTGAAGATCAAGCGATACCACCGGAGAGCTCTCGTCGTCACCATGCCTTAAGCGTGATCAAAACTCAAGTCAGCATCCCGCCTCGCTCCAGCATTGTCATTTCCGTCGGCGCCAAAACAACTGCCGACGTAGAAGGCGTCATCGAGGGTGACCAACGTCTACTACTAGACCGTGAAATTTGCGTCGCAAGAGGCATCGCTCGACTGCATGGAGGGAAAACTGAAGTGTTGCTGACAAACTTCAGCCAGGAGTTCAAGCACATCAACAAGGGCACGACGATCGCATACATCGAGGAAATTCTGGAAACCAGCAATGCATTTGTCCTCTCGGATTCTGCCGCATCTACCCCTATGACCGCAGTCCCCGAACCAGACTTCGACATTAATCCAAGCCTCCCCACGCTTAAGCAACAACAGCTCAGAAGTCTACTTCGACGATACAAAGGGTGCTTCTCGACGTCATCAAGGATTCGACAAACACCAGTCGCAAAGCATCGCATTATAACCGAAGAGTGTGCTCGACCACTCCGCCAGAGCCCTTATCGAGTTTCTACGCGAGAACGTGAAGCTATACGGCACCAAGTCGACGAAATGCTGCGCGACGACATCATCCAGCCGTCAAAAAGCCCGTGGGCATCTCCTGTAGTCTTGGTAAAGAAAAAGGACGGAACCCTACGTTTTTGCGTTGATTATCGTCGTCTGAACAAGATCACGAAGAAGGACGTATACCCCCTCCCACGGATAGACGACGCATTGGATCGGCTCTGCAACGCTAAATACTTCTCGTCGATGGACCTCAAGTCTGGCTATTGGCAAATAGAAGTCGACGAAAGAGATCGCGAAAAGACCGCCTTTATCACCCCAGACGGCCTCTACGAGTTCAAGGTTATGCCATTCGGACTGTGCTCGGCGCCTGCAACGTTTCAGCGCGTCATGGACACGGTGTTAGCCGGACTGAAGTGGCAGACGTGCCTTGTTTACCTGGATGACGTCGTTGTCTTCGCCGGAAATTTCGACGATCACCTTAGGCGGCTTGCGACAGTGTTAGAAGCCATCAAGTCATCAGGGCTCACTCTGAAGCCGGAAAAGTGCCGCTTCGCTTACGATGAGCTTTTGTTCCTAGGCCACGTGATCAGCAAATCAGGAGTACGCCCCGACCCACAGAAGACAGCTGCCATCGCAAAGTTCCCGCAGCCCATCGACAAGAAGGCAGTGCGTAGATTACTTGGCATGTGTGCCTACTACAGGCGCTTTGTCAAGGATTTTTCACGCATCGCGGAGCCGCTTACGCATCTAACCAAAGGTGATGTCGAGTTCAAGTGGGAAACGCCGCAGGCCGATGCATTTCAAGAACTCAAACGACGCATGCAGTCGCCGCCGGTACTTGCACACTTCGACGAGAACGCCGATACCGAAATCCACACTGACGCCAGTAGCCTAGGCCTCGGTGCCGTCCTAGTCCAGAGGAAAGACGGACTTGAACGGGTGATATCGTATGCTAGCCGGTCGCTGTCAAAAGCGGAAGGCAATTATTCTACGACTGAAAAGGAATGCCTCGCCATCATTTGGGCTACAGGAAAGTTCCGCCCTTACCTATATGGGAGACCATTCAAAGTGGTCAGCGACCATCACGCGTTGTGTTGGCTAGCTAACTTAAAGGACCCTTCAGGACGGCTGGCGCGGTGGAGCCTCAGACTGCAGGAATATGACGTCACCGTAATATACAAGTCCGGAAGAAAACACTCTGACGCCGACTGCCTGTCACGCGCCCCCATCGATCCCCCGCCGCAAGACGACGAGGACGACGACGCCTTCCTTGGAATAATAAGCGCGGAAGACTTCGCCGAACAGCAACGGGCAGACCCGGAGCTAAAAGGCCTCATCGAGTATTTGGAAGGGAACACCGACGTTGCCCCTAAGGCATTTAGGCGTGGGTTGTCTTCGTTCACACTACAAAACAACCTGCTCGTGAAGAAGAACTTCTCACCAGTCCGCGCCAGCTACCTTCTTGTTGTACCGTCCGCGCTGCGTCCAGAAGTACTGCACGCCCTACACGACGATCCAACCGCTGGGCACCTCGGATTCTCCCGGACACTGTCGAGGATACAGGAAAGGTATTACTGGCCGCGTCTGACCGCCGACGTTGCCCGTTACGTCAAGACATGTCGAGACTGTCAGCGACGCAAGACACCACAAACAAGGCCAGCAGGATTACTACAGCCAATCGAACCTCCTCGCCGACCATTCCAGCACATTGGGATGGATTTGTTGGGGCCGTTTCCGACGTCAACATCCGGGAATAAGTGGATCGTCGTCGCGACGGACTATCTCACCCGCTTCGCTGAAACTAAAGCTCTACCAAAAGGCAGCGCAGCCGAAGTGGCGAAATTTTTTGTCGAGACCATCCTGCTGCGACATGGTGGCCCAGAAGTCCTCATCACTGATAGAGGAACGGCTTTTACAGCAGAGCTCACACAAGCCATTCTGCAATACAGCCAGACAAGCCACAGGAGGACAACTGCCTACCATCCGCAAACGAATGGTCTCACGGAGCGCCTGAACAAGACCCTCGCCGACATGCTAGCAATGTACGTCGACGTCGAGCACAAGACGTGGGACGCGGTCCTGCCGTATGTAACCTTCGCTTACAACACGGCGGTGCAAGAAACGACACAGCTCACGCCGTTTAAGCTGGTTTACGGCAGGAACCCGACGACGACGCTCGACGCCATGCTGCCGCACGCCACTGACGAGGAGAATCTTGACGTCGCTACCTATCTCCAGCGCGCCGAAGAAGCCCGACAGCTCGCCCGCCTACGGATCGAGACCCAGCAGCGTACCGACAGCCGACACTACAACCTCCGACGACGCTTCGTCGAGTACCAGCCCGGCGACCGTGTTTGGGTATGGACCCCGATACGCCGGCGAGGACTCAGTGAGAAGCTGCTGCGACGCTATTTCGGACCCTACAAGGTCATCCGACGTATTGGCGCTCTAGACTATGAGGTCGTGCCAGACGGCATTTCGCACTCACAGCGGCGCCGCGCACGATCTGAAGTGGTCCACGTGGTGCGCCTTAAACCCTTTTACGGACGCTGACGAACTTCGTCATTTTTGTTCTTTTCTTTGCTACGAGTGCTTTTGTTTATTAACTTCGTTTGTTTGCAGCATCGGGTCGATGCTTTTTAAGAGGGGGGTATTGACACGTGTACTTATATTTAACGGGTGACCACATTCGCCGGCTAACAAATGTTATCGCAGAGCGCTGGACGCGTCTGCATGTATCCGAAGTTTCTGGAAAGTTATCGATGCTTCTATCCGCTGTTTGTTGTCGCCGAACCTTGTGTTATCTGATTTGATCGCGTGACTCGAATGTTGTAGAACTTTGTGGAAGGCATGCGGGTCCCAGCGATTAGTCTGGAACATTCGATGGCTGCTGTATAAAAACCGACGCACTTGACCCGCTGGGCAGATTTTCGACGATCGCCGACTGTGTTCGCCGCTATCGTTGTGCTTTAAGTGTAGCCTGTTTTGTGGGCACAGGTTCGCCCAATAAAAGCTAGTTTTGTCTTTCACAGTATTGCTACTGTGTTCTTTGCCGTCACGACCACGTGACAATATTAACGAGAAAAGTGCCTGATTGACTTTCGTACGCTGGGAGAACAGGGGAATAGAAATAAATGGGAGAGAAGAACGCGGTGAGTGAGTCCACGGGCCCGGACGGCAGCACGCAGTCAGATATATTCGACTCTAGGTAAGCCGTATGGAATGTGTGCGCATAAATTTCGCATTTTCGTGCACGCAGAAAACGCCGACTTGAGCGCAGATCTTCCAAACTAGCACAAAGGAGCAGAGATAGCCACATCTTTTAAACCAACAACACGATAAAGGACGATAACAGCACTGAGCACATAATTAACTGTACACTGAGTACGGGTAAATAACAGCACTGAGTACAAGAGCCGCGTTCCCATTTAACGTCAGCGAAAAGCAGCAGTTGTTCACTACTTAGACTTTCGTTTGCCTTCGATCGCAATATTGACAAACGGAATGTTAAATCGTTTACAGCCGCACCATGGTAATAAGTACAAGGACTTTTTTTTAATATGTGGCATGTTTCTTACAGCAAACATACCTATTCATTGACTTTATCAGCGTGTTGCAACTACTGCGCATTACTTCTGCACTAGCTTGCACATCTGAAATGAGTTATTGTAAACTTATTCTAGAAGCGCTGAATAGCATATAGGCATTATCTGGGAGCGATGAGTAATGGAAAAGTCATACTTTATAAATCTAACATGAATTGTTATGGCAAATCAGTTCTGTGGAAGCCCCGCAAGCTTGTGGAATGTTCACAAAAGGAAAAGCATTCATCCGCCTGGCACTATACTCGCGGATAAGTTTCTTTGGCAATGAAAGTAAAACTACGGGTCCGTGGCTGCTGCACATGTGTTACGGCGCCGAGTAGTCCGCCATCGTTCGACAGTGCTTCACGTGCGACAGTTTCTCCTTTGCCCAGACACGGAAGGGAAAAGCCGCTCAGTCGTGTGTTTTACCTTATTTAACTGTTGCTAGAAACGTGTTTATGTTATCTCTTCCCCAGCTTGCACTCGCGTAGATGAAAACACCGGACTATTTTCAGAAGCGCTCTCACTTGTGCGCACTTTGCCTTCGTAGCTTTCCCTTCATTGCCACAAGAAGTTGTCCGCGAGTATGTGGCTGATGTTTGCTATCAAACGCCGGTTTGACCCTTTCCACTAGCGGAGCGCCGCGTCTGTCAGTGCACCTGCTCCTGTAGCCGCCGCCATGCGCACGCAGTGCTCGCGGACTTTGCAAAACTGGCTCCTCGTCTCGACTGTCTCGCGATAGCTCGACGGCGGGGTAGCCAAGGATGCCGCTGGTGTTGGGTGGTGAACTGTCACAATCGTGGCGCAAACATCTGTGGCCTGCAGCCGCCTGTCAAGTTCCGCACTTCTCCGGGTAAACGACATCCGTAGGAAGGCACGCAGGCAGGCATGACTAACCGCCGTCTGCAGAATCGGGTAAGTTGGAAAGTCTTAAGTTCGCCATTTTCCTGAGTGCTTGCTATTATTTGTGGTAGCGTTGTTGCGGGCGACGAGACGTGACAGCATGCTGTTGACGACGAGAATATTACTCCAGCTATACTTCGACGCTCTGTGAGTCGACGAATTTAGCGCCGGCTGATTCGCGCTTGCGGGGGACATTGCGGTTTCTCGTGTTTGTACGACAGGGCGCGCGCGCACAGGCGTATGATCAGGTAGCACCATTTGTAACAAGAATGCGGACCGTAGTGTGTGACATCTTGACTACGTGAGTTCCGTTGCGACGGGAGGGCAGGGGCAGTTTAAATCGCTGTAGCTTTCAGTCGTTCTTTTTTTTTTTCCGGTACAACACGAGCACTTTCGATCGTGATCAAGCCCGATCCGGATCATCTGTTTTCTTCAGTCAGGATCAAGTGTTGTCGTTGCTGCATTGTCCAACAATTCGGATCGAGTTCGTCGAGCCCACTCAGCATAACAATGCAGACGACCACCTATGACGACGTGCGACTGGGTCTGCGTCATGCACACTCGGGGTTGAAAGTGCCTTCTGGAATGAACGGACCGAGACGGGACTCGATCGTGGTTACAGATGCCTGTGGGACATGGGTACAAATCTCTACTGAGTTTCTGGACATTACTGGACGTCGCGCAATGCGATAGTAAAAGCATCGCACTTAATACTTCCGAGGCTGCATTCCACACGATTTTTTTCGCGCTGGTTCAGTCTGACGAATACTTTGCCGCTTTAGTTTCACACTTGACGGGGGTGGTATCGACAATTCGAGGCAGATGGACGCTCATGATCCCGGGTTCGAATCCCAGAGAAGAACAAATATTCAACTACGAAACTTTCTTTTGAAGAAACCCCTATGTATACCCTTTGTAAATTCATCCTACAGTCGGGTTGATGGCAATCCTTAACTTTAATCAATCGATATAAACGTAATGATGGTAAGACCTATATCCAATTATAATATTGACCTCGTATAGGGCTAGCGGCCGCTCAGTCTATGGCTATAGCATGGGCAGCACGAAGTCGTCGGTTGAATTTTCGGCCTGGCCACCGTTTAACTCTGTGAAAAAACTGAAAGAAATGATTTAGTGTAGAAGCTTCTAATAGGAGTGTGTATTGAAGCATGCACCGACATGACTATTTCTGATTGTACGCCTACTTAAGTTCCATATGTACGGAAGTGTTAAGAAGTTACGTTGAATCACTACTTACGCTATAAATGAAAATAACAACATAGCCAGGAATTGGGGACATTTCATTCACTTTCCTTTTTTGGACACCACGTGGCGTAACAACCTTAAGAAATTCGAAATTCACGCTATGATGTATGCCATGACGCACAACTAAGGAAAGCAACAAAAAGAAGCGCACCCTGAGACTGTCACTTCAGCTCGGCTCTTTCAAACGAGTGCGCTTATGTATAAGCGTTATCTTGAAGACAGTCAGCCACTTGCTTTATTGCCAATGAATCGACGATTTTGCTAGACGCCAGGCCAGACATTCCGGAGAGATGTCTGGTCGAGATAACGGCTTCTGCGAAGTTTCCGGGTTATATATGTATATTCTATTAGTACACCCATGTGGCTTGCGTATACGTCAGCGTTCTGTTTCATGGGTTTCCTATGTAAATGGAGTTATGTAATGTTTAAGCTTTTGGTCACGCATGTCTCCGATGCCAGCTACTCAGATAAATGTAGAACGCAGGAATGTTTTTACGTGAAAACCGCGGAACCAACTTGAATCAAATTTCTTGCATTTAAGAAAAGTACATTACACAGACTGCCGCAAATAGTTTTAATTTAGACCATGAACATTTTTACGAGAATTACAGCAAATTTGGTAACTTTGGAAAAAAGGAAATAGCATGAAGTTTACAAATCCGCAACTCAGCAATGAAAAACAAATATCGCATTTCTATAAACTGCATCCGTTATCTCATCAAAAGCGATGAAATGTTATACATGAATTTACAATTCAGGTACATTTGTTAGTATGTGTAGGAGGGTTTTGTAAATGCAACATTCACAAATTGGTGGTATATTTCAGGATATTGTATGATATATTATTCCTGTCAACTTTAAATGTATTATTAGGTAGAGTTTACAGAATTACGACATTTCTATTAGTAGCTGAGGTACACAGTTCTGTACGCCGCCTTGCTTTATGAAATTTCAGAGATTGTTTCAAAATTTACGTAGACAGCCTAAACCAGATACCACTTTCTGAAATCACTGCATTTCAACCTCCTAAATTCAACAGCTAATTAAATTTGGTGTAGTGGTTTTTTCTGAAGAACTATTGTCGATTTCAAATGTTTAACAAGGAACCCCCGAGCAAGCTAGAACTTCCCCTTAAGATCGTGTTAGACTAATATTTTTGTTGGTAGCAGACGTTTCTCAAGCTGCTTTGGACGCCAGAGAGAAAAGGAAAGGGAGAAGGCACTGATGTTATACAGAAGACCGTCTGGTTTGCTAAAAATTTACTGAATGCTTATTTCTGGAATTCTATCACAAAAAATAATTTACAAGATGCTACATCAGTGTGCACCGGAGAATTGCGAAACGCTACGTGTGCTGCGAGATGCATTACACACGTTCTCGTCTTCTCTAATCATTCTCAATATACGGCTGAAATAATGTGAAGATATACTATCACAATCTAAGAAACGCACAGCCTGTGTGCTACATCCAAAAATCTAGTAATATTTCTAGCGAAGCTGCTTCTGTAGAGCAGTTGCAGTAGGAATTTTATTTGCCAGTAATATTAACACACCCCTGAAATCTTTTCCTGCATATGATTTGGCAAAGTGTGCACGCTTGAACACCCTTTCCTCCTCCTTGAACGCCATTGACACGGCTCGTTCTCCCAAGACGCCTAAGAAAATGAGTATAACGCTCGTATAACGCTGTAAATAATTGACACGAATGAAACTTTGCACGCACTTGTGACATAATGTGCGCCATTCTCAGAAATATGAAGTCGTTTCACTCGCTGACAAGGGCACTCGGGATGCCTACCACGTGCCTCGTATTACGCATGAAAATTACAAAAAAAGCAGTATTCATTAATTTCTGCAAAGCTCATAATTACCCTAGAGAAGGCTGAGGTAATGCTGCCGGGAAGACATTGCTAATTCCTTTAGCTATGCTGGTGTCATCAGCGCCCACCGATTGTGCGGCTATCGATTCAGTGGGTAATTCAAACTCAAAAATACACAGTAGTTAAAGTGTCCGTCAACAATTTCTTTCTTTGAAGAACAATGGAACACGGCTCTAAGACCAGGAGAGGTGAAACGTGGTTAAGTGTTAACCACAAGTTTAAACTCCGAAGTGTCGAATTCTTACGAGTCCGTCTAGTTTGATTCGTTTTCCCGCGACTCATGTAATTTAGCCTAGAATTTTATAAGCATGAAACCATAGTTCCATAAGGTAAAGTACTTCAGCGTTCGTCTGTTCACTGGTTATTGAGTTACCTTTGCAGAAATAATAAAATGAAGCTATTAGAGTCATCTCTGGCCATGACGCCGTTAGTAATTGGTGAACAAATCGTTCATAGAAATAAACACTAAACAACGTAAATTTGTGTGGGTGTCATGGATTACTCCAACTTTACTTACTCTTAATTGGTACATAATCTCCAGCGCCATTGAGGTGTATTTGCAGGCGGAGATAGTGAAGGACATCAAGATTGCTGCGGTACACCACATGCGCAAGTAGTGAGCTCCAAGCGACAATGGTTTATGGAAAAAAAGGATATTTAAACGCGTTACGGCAGAACTTATCTCGTGAAGACTTCGATAGAGAGAGAAACGTTTATTAAACGAAGCAGTGTCCCGAGCGAGGCCGGGTATCACCCTAAGGTGGGAAGGCTCCTTAGTCCAGGAACCCTCTGGCTTCGACTGCCCTCTTGGCCCTGGCGACGAGTTGTCGTTGGTCTTCTAGGTCCCCGAGGGTTAGCTTTGCCTCCCACGTTTCGAATAGGTCGTTTGCTTCTATTGCTCGTTTTGCGTGCGTTTCTGGTTGCATTTCGCTGCCTTCCTGCCACGGGCATTCCAGGAGCAAGTGTGTCAGAGTGTCGGGTACGTTGCAAAGTGGGCAGAGGTAGCCGTGGAGCGCCGGGTAGAGGCGATGCATTATCGTTCCATGCGTGTACGTTTTACTTTGCAGGCGTCTAAGGATCAGGCTATCTTTGTCGAGTTTAGGGTGCGATAGTAATGCGATTAGAATTCGAGCGTGTAGCAACACACCATATGTCTCATGTCAAGTGTGTGTAACATCTGCATTATCATTTTAAAACTTCCGTTGGTTTGGATATATGTGACCTAATCTGGTATCCTCTCATGTTGGCATGACCTTCATTTGCCATAGTAACGCTTGGACATCGCTGCGTGACGACGACTCTATGACGCCGACGCACTAACAACTGTGTAATCAGAACTGGGGTCCTGAGAACTAATCAGAACCAACATGCCGAAACCTACGCTCGTTCAATTATAGTCAGAGAAGGAATTCTGTCGACGGTATGACAAAGGTGGTATGACGACAACGGGATGATTACAATCACATGAACATATTTAAAAGACGTTGGTAAAATGACGAAAGCCTGACGACTCCAACATAAGGACGATTGGATGACGACGAGTGTGTGACGAGGAAGGTATGACGACAACCGGATGGTGACGATGACATAACGAGGATGGCATGACGACGACGATCTGACAGCGGGTGCATGATAGCGACTGTCTGAACATGACTGTATGAAAACGTTGACACGACAGCGGCGGCATAATCACGATTGAATGACAAAAGCATAATTGTGATAGAATCACGAAGGCGGATTGACGTCGATGGAAGGACGAAGGCAGTATCATGACGACGGCAGGATGACAATGGTATGATGTTACTAAAGTGATGACAGTTGTAAAACCACAGCATGAGGACGACAACATGACTGCAGTGGTGTGACGACGGCTGTGTGAAACGCGGCACGACGAGAGTTGGGTGACGACGTTAGAATGAAGACGATAGAAGGACCACGACGACATCGCGACCACAGTATGAGGAGGAATGCATGACATCGGCTATGTGACGACGACACAATAACGACGATGGCAGGAAAATGTATGATGACAATCGTTTCGCCAAAATAACGCCGAGTTTATGACAACAATGGCGTAAAGCCGACTGTGTCATGAATCCTTTATGACGACGATGGCCTGACGACGGCGGCATGACGATAGGCGGTTGGCGAAGCTGGCATGACGATGTTGGAATGAACATAACGGCATTACCACCACGAATACACACCAAGAGACCCAAGCTTTAAGACACCCTGGCCCACTTGGCGAGCGTAAAAGGTGTGACGACAACGGCATGACAATAATCAGTTAAATATAGAATGACAATGATTTGGGGCCTGGGAAGAGCCCCAATTAGGCCGGGACCATGCTATTTGCAACTTCAGAAAACTAAAGACTATGCTGCACAGATTAGTGCACATTAGCGGTGCTCTTCGACCACGGAGAAAAGGGTATCAGATATCAACCACGCCAAAAGTCACCATGTTGTTTAATGCTATCGGCATTCTTTGCCTACTTCGGGTGCCTCTTTATCTATCTACCTATTTATCTATATCTGTCTGTCTACTTATCTGTCTTACGCCACGTGACCCAGTTGTTTTTATACTAACTTGAGGCACTACACATGTCCTCGGAGTCACAGTGGCTCCATCGTTGTGATGCGGTCATGATGATTCCGTTTTGGTCATGTAGTTCTCGTATCGCTGTCATACCATCATCGTCATTTCAGAAACGTCATAAAATTGTCGTCATACCCTCATCGTCGCAACACCTTCGCAGTTTCATGGACGTCACTCCATCATAACCTTGCTGTCGTCATTCAGTCGTAATTATGTCGTGGTTGTCATGCCATCGTTGTCATTGGATCGTTGACATACAGTCATGCTCATGCATTTGTTGAAATACCGTAGTCGTGACATCGTCATGATAGTTTCATCACCTTCATTCCAGCTTCGTCATCTGATTTCCGTCATATTGCCTGCATCCCGCCATTTTCGATATACAGTCGTAGTCACACTGTAATCAATGTAAACTTGTCACTTCATTGTTGCCAGTTCAACGTCGTCACGCTGTTGTCGCACCATCTCCATCATTACACAAATGTCATCCAATTCACGCCATCGTCGTCATACTTCCTTCGTCTTTCCATTAACATCCTCCTTCATTTCGTTATTATCGTGTAATCGTCAATCAATCTTGATTATGCTGCCGTCGTCATGGCATTATAATTGCGTAATGTTTATTTATCGTCATGGCTTCAGAATCGTCCCATCCATCATCATGCCTTGATCCTCGTATGCCTTCGTCTTTCTATCAATTTCTATATTTTGCCGAAATTTCATCGTTGTTACTCCATGCGGCGTCAGCGTGCAGTCCTCGTCCTACCGTCGTGAGATAACATTGGTAAGCGATGGTCATAACAAAGCGGGCTAATCACGGATACAGTGTATGTAGTATAAAGCCGAATCACTTGAAATCTGAGCAGGATAAGTACAGATTCTAAGGTGTCTTAATACGATGAGTCGCTGTGGGGTCGCTACGTTGCGTGAATACTAATCGAAGAAACTTCGACAGTCATCTTACGATGGTTTCTGCCGAAGTTCTTTTTTCTTCGCGACACTAAAAAGCCCTGGTCAGCATTGTTCCCATGTTATTGAGACCTCGAATTCCTAGAGGTGACCGTGCTCAGCCATCACATGGACGACCCGACGTTCCATGGACGTAGCGCTGTGAGTTTCACAGCGACCCCGCCTATCAACAAGCGGAACCGCAATGGGGTGCTCGGGAGTGGCAACGAAAGGCAGACTTCAAGAGTCGCTAGGTATCACCAAGTCGAATCAAAATTGCGAAAGGTAAGGGGGATATTTGCATCGTAATCGCGCTAAAGAAAGTGTAAACCATTTTATTGGTACTAAACTCGCTGCGAGATGGTTAACTAACTTGTCTTAAAGTATCCAAGCTATATGTACTTTTCAAAAGCGGCAGGCGTGACTCGATTGAGTGGTCTGCAGTATTTCGTTGTGAAAAAAAAAGGAATATTGGCAGCATGTTGCACTCCTGTAACACGTGAAGGGCGAAAGCCTGCACCACGCTTGGTAATATGTCATCTCCCATTGTCGCGTTGCTTCTTCAGCTCATTTTCGACGCCTAGCTGCGGCTCGCGCCACCGACGTTTCTCTTCGACTTTACGTTGCGTCCTTTCAGCAGGTGAATGAAACGTATGCTGTTCGGTGTATTGTTTGAGTGATTTCAATGACTGCATGTACTGTTCACTTCACATTACTGGGTGCTTTTAGCTTCAGCATTGCAGGGGAATGAGCCATTGAATTTTGTGCTTACTTACGGGTGTATGGGCCATTGAGAAGGTCGCGTGGTTTTTTGTACCACTCGACCAGTATCCGCGTTTCTGTACGTTGTATGCGTGATTCCAAGAAATGCATGCCCTTAGCGTTTCACTTTGATGAGTGCTTCTAGCTTCTGCATTACGTCAGGTTCGAGCCATTGCATTTTTTGCGTACTTAGGGGAGTATGACCCATAGCTGATAATTTATGTACCATTGGACCGGATGGCGCGCTTGTTTCTCACGGACGCCTGATTTTCAGCGGCCACTGATGTGTCGGTGTGAACTGCCTGTGCGTGCTCATTTTAATAGACACAAATTACTTGCGGAAAAGAAATTTTCCGCAAGTTCTTACGGTACTTCTATAAAGTGGCAGCAAATAACTTATGGAAAGTTCATTAGCAACTTTTTTGTGTGTTAGGCATAAAGTAAGTCCCTACTGGTTTCCATTATTTTTCTTGATTATGTTTCAAGCGAGTGTAATATTCTGACGCATTCTGTCGCACAATTGGTCCACCTAACTCAATTTAGATTTTAATGTGTCCATTGTACTTAAATATTTAAACCTACCCGGTTGTAGCAAAATTTCTCAACATTGATGAGATGATGTGAAAAAGAAAACACAATGCAGAACGTTTATTGTCTGTTTTAATGCTTCTTTTGAATTCCATTTTCACGCATTAGGAGGCTCTACCCTCAAGTTCGCAGCCTTTATATGTTTTTGTAGCAATGGGTTGGTTGCCTGCGAATTTACATGAGGGAACAAGCAGATTATATTCTAATCTGACCGGGAGAAAACCTACGTTGCCATGTAATATGCCGTGCATTATGGTATTCCTGAAAGCGACGAGCAGCGTATTTAAATTTACATTCGAGCCAAATGTATTGCCTGGAGTTCAATCGCGGTAGATCCCAATAATTATGCCAGCTTCAAAAGCGAGATGAAATGGCTGGCGGCGTGTGCTGGAGTACTCACATATGACTTCGCTATAGTATATTTCCACAAAACTATTTAAAAATGTTGTACCGCTGTTCTTATCAGACTTTACAGCAGGAGCGCGGGGATCAACGGATGTGTGTTTCTATATACAGGGTGTTTCAGCAAACACTTTAAAATTTTTTTAAAGGTTGCCTTTGGCAGGTAGCTCAATTCTAGTTTATCAGCCTGTCTACTAGAAGCGGCGAACACTACTTGCAGAAAAATTGAAATGCAAGATTGCCTAATTAACCATAATTCACTAATTATCTTTTTAGCTAATCATCTTATGACCCATATTGCAATCTAAAAGTCCTAGCAGTGCACTTCGGAAGGCAGATCCACTTGGAACGAATTCTCGGGATGACGCCAGTTTCGAGATGTAAATTGTCGAACGCTGCGGAGAAATGCATTGGCGTTCCAGTTGCTTGTGTGCTTCAGTGCATGAAACGACGTTTCCTTAACAAATTAGCTGGAACGCCAATGCATTTCTCCGCATCGTTCGAGAATTTATATCTCGAAACTCAATCATGCAATCAATTGATGAATCGACTCTGCCATCCTACTTGAAAATTGGAAAGGTGGTTCCATTTCATAAATCTGGAACTAAAAATTCACCCCTGAACTACCACCCGATTTCACAAACTAGTATTCCGTGTAAAATCCTCGAACATGTCTTCTACACAAACATTGTTAATTTCCATGATGCTAGCTCGTTCTTTTCGAAGGCCCAACATGGTTTCCGCCGATCTCTTTCCTGCGAAACACAGTTGGCTTCCTTTACACTCAAACTACATACAATTCTTGATCGTCGTTCTATGGCTGACTGTGTCTTCCTAGATTTCGCAAAAACTTTTGAAAAGATTTGCCACAGTGTACTTCTCTTTAAATTAATCAAATCGAACAATGATAGGAAACTTCTCTCGTGGATCGAATATTTACTAACCGGACGCTCACAATTCTTGTCTGCTAGCACTTTTAATTCCCCTTTGAGGCCAGTTCATTCTGGCGTGCCCCAAGTTTCAGTGCTCGGCCCTCTCATGTTTCTCATATATATTTATGTCTTGCCGCAAACGCATGACCTCTAACATTCACTTATTCGCGTATGATTGCGTAGTCTGATAAATTACTGACAAAAATGATGTTTCGGTCCTTCAAAACGTTATCAACTGCATATCTAACTGGTGTAAAGTCTGGCTGATGGAACTCAACACAACGAAATGTAAGGTATTACGTATTTCCCGTACGTCTTGCCCCACTGCCTACTTACTCGAGAATTTCGTTCTCGAATCCGTAACATCCTACTGCTACTTAGGTATCCACATAACTTCCCCTCTTTCTTGATCTCTTCATATTAGCAGAATAATTAGCAATGCAAACCGCTCGTTAGGTTACCTTCGGCCCAATTTTTCATTTGCTGCGGTTTCTTTAAAACTCCTCCTTTACAAAGGTTCAGTCCAAAATAAACTCGAATATGCCTCTTCCATCTGGGACCCCAACACTATATTATCTTAATCTCTACCCCCGAGGTTGTCCAAAATAACTCTGTCCGCTTTACTCAAGGAAACTACAGTCGTATGGCCAGTATCACTTTAATGCTAGAGTCTCTACAGCTTGCGTCACTCGCCTGTCGTCGCAAGTTTTCTCACCAATGTCTCTTCCACAATATATGCTACAGTTCCGCCCTGCGCAACGACCATATTCTTCCTCCATCATACATTTTTCCTCGTTTCGATCATGCACGAGAGGTAGGAATAATGTCGTGCTTAACGCAAACATGTTATCAATCATTTGTACCCCGCACCTCACATGACTGGAACCACCTTTCGGGATCAGTCACGTCCACTGCTCACTATTCCCAGCTTCATAATGTTTTAAAGCACAAGTGTATGAGGTACGAGGTGCTCCGTGGTATGTGGAAAGGTATAATGGTTCCAGGACTTACATTTGAAAAGGCGGTTGTTTCCTTGAAATCAGGAGTACAATCGGGACTCGATGGCAACCAATGGTCACTGGGACGCCTCGCACTGGGCGCTCACGGGAAAACTACAAATGAAGGTGTGCAGGGAGATATGCGCTGAGAAAGTTTTGAAGTGAGGGACGCTCACAGTAACATTATGAACAACGACTGAGGAATATGGATAAGTGTAAATGGACTGGGAGAGTGCTAAGATATTTATGCAGGAAAAATATGGATTCACAGTGGAGAAAAAGAACTAGGAAGCTTAAGAGCAAGTTTGCGACAGGTATGGTGAGCGACATGCCCACAACGAACTTCACGCGGGAATTCACAGAGGATGAGATAATGTCATGGGTGGTGGCAATGCAAGAGAAACCTGCTTTGAGTAACTTCTTAGGAAAAAACGAAATCGGGAAAGAAATAATGATACCTCAAAGGGAAGCTCATTTATTTTCCAAGACAGATCAGGGTGCCTTAAAACACGCCATTATACAGCGAGATACAAAGAGGCAGAAGGAGCATGTGCTTGCTGCTGTGAAGCTATGGAAACGATGGAGCATGTTTTATTGGAATGTGAAGATATCTTCCCAGTGATTGATTTAGGCACCTCTGAACTCCATGAAGCCCTTGCGTTCAGCGAAAGTTAGGGAAAGTAAACATGTGAAAAATCCCCGCAGGGGCGTCTGCGTCAGCAGGCGTTTGGTGTGTTGCGACACCACGTACCCGAGCACACGAGGGTTGGACCTTCCCGCGTGTAACCGTGCGCGGCTTAGCCATGTTTGGGGAAAGGGGGATCCTGGGGGTTGAGCCGATGCTGGGTGTTTGGACCTTTAAGGCCCCCCGGTGGAGGCAACACACCCCTTTGGCCTCTGCTTCACATAGACGGCCCCTCCAGACTGACCCACCTGGAGGAAACCGGCAGTCGCCTTTTCCTGTCTCTCTCTACCCTCATCTTCGTCTTTCTCTTCCCCTTTTGATCTTTCCTGTCTTCTCATCTTTTCCAATCACTTCGACTTTTCCTGGCGGCAAGGGTTAACCTGGTGTGGCTGCCCTACCTTGGGTATACCATATTGGGTTATACTAACGGCATACTGCTCGAGCTGTGCAGACTTGTTTACGTGATCTGCCACGTCCCCTTGTTGGGCTCCGTGGTGGGTGGAAGACACCGTTGCCGAACAACTTACTTTCTTCCATGGGATTCTCGAACCCGTTTTCACCCGGTCGTGCCTCGAAAAGGGTACGCACCGACGCAACCTCGCTATTCATTCCCAAAAACAAAGAAACTTTCCCAAAATTCCACGTACTTCACTGTGAACAGTTATCTACTAAAGCTAGAGTAATCTCACCATTTCTTGTCGCCAAGTGCCTAAAAGAGACCATTGGAGCTGGTTACAAAGTAACAAAGACGGCAAGTGGGGATTTGCTCCTCGAACTAAAGGACAAAGAACAATACAACAGACTTGCACACCTCGTAGCCTTTGGTAACATCCCTGTTTCTGTCAGCGCACATCGAACTATGAACACAGTCAAAGGGGTAGTATCAGATCAAGACTTAATGACACTGAATGAAGAAGAACTCCTGGATGGATGGAAGGACCAAGGCGTAATCCATGTGCAGCGCATCAAAATCAGACGGAATGACAATGAAATCCTAACAAAACATTTATTACTCACTTTCAGCTCAACTACTTTACCGGAGACTCTTGAAACCGGCTATGTGAAACTACATGTTCGACCTTACATTGCTAACCCGCGACGTTGCTTCAAATGTCAGAGATTTGGTCACGCATCCCAGAGCAGCCGAGTGCAGTTTATGTGCGCAAAGTGCGGCACAACAGTTCACTCTGCTGACGACTGCAATAATGATGAGATACGTTGTGCGAACTGCGACGGCAGCCACCCTGCATACTCCAGAGCTTGTGCAGCCTGGAAGAAAGAAAAGTAAATAATTACTCTAAAATTTAAGGAGAATATAACGTTCCGTGAAGCACGACAACGGATCTCTTCGCTATTCACAATGAAAACATCTTTCGCTGAAGTGGTGCAACGGGGGGCGGCACCACAACGGCCTCTGGCGGCAGCCCGGACCACGCCTAGCGTGCCGAGGTTAACGCCACCCGCCCCTACGGTGGGAGCAGCCAACGCTGCCCTGCCATCTCACAAAGTGTCCACACCAGTGGCCTCTTCAAGCTCCGGCAGCAGCCAGGGCACCGCAGAGGCCACAGGGGCCCTGTCGACCTCCGGCCCCGTGAGGACGAAGACTCCGTTGCTTGAGACGAAGTCTACGCGACTAACTCATCGCTCTCTGGAGCGGGTGTCCAGTGCCTCGCAAGAGGCTATGGACACCAGTCCAAGCCAAACGGCGCAAGTAGCGTCGAAGGAGCGGCGAGGTTCTCTCGACCGCTCCAAAAAAGACAAAACACCAATTACAGGGCCTAACAAAGGCCCTGTAAACTAATGTCATTCTCCTCTCTCTTGAGACACACAGCACAAAATTTTCTTTTCGAACATGGATGACATCATACAATGCAATATTAGAGGATTATTAAGAAACCTACAAGACGTCCAAGAAATTCTCTAAGTTTAAACCTAAAGTGCTGTGTGTGCAGGAAACCCACCTAACTTCCAAGCACACTAACTTCCTCCGACAATACGTGACTTACCGGAAAGACCGCGAGGATGCTGTCGCATCATCTGGCGGTGTAGCCCTCATTGCTGATAGAAGCGTAGCGTGTCAGCATTTGAGGCTCCAAACGGCCCTTGAGGCCGTGGCCGTTCGAGCCGTACTTTTAAATAAACTCATTACCATCTGCTCTTTGTACATACCATCGCATTATCAGCTTCACAGACGCGACTTAGAATCATTAATAGACGAGCTCCCGGAGCCCTATTTGATTCTTGGTGATTTTAATGCACACAGCAGTTTGTGGGGCGATTCACGCTGTGATGCGCGAGGTCGCGTCATTGAAAAGGTGCTTTATTCCTCCGGAACATGTCTCTTGAATACGAAGGAGCCCACATATTTTAACCTAGCCAACAAGTCATACTCTGCCATAGATCTTAGCATTTTATCGCCGACGCTTTTACTCTATTTTAAATGGAATGTGCTTAACAACCCGTATGGGAGTGACCACTTCCCCCGCAGGTCCCTCGGTGGAAGATTGACTCAGCCAATTGGGAACGGTACGGAACTCTTACTCACATGACGTGGACTGAGATTTCTGGTATAACCATAGATGATGATGTTGCATATTTTACAGCTTTTATACTGGATGCCGCCTGTAAATGTATTACACAAACGAGCAAAATGGGTTCCAAGCGGCGTGTTCCCTTGTAGAACGATGCATGCAGGCAAGCACGGAGGAACCAGAACAAAGCGTGGGCGATATTTCGCGATTCTCCAACAGCTGAAAACCTGGAAAACTTTAAACATGTCAAATCCCAGGCAAGGAGAACGCGCCGACAACCAAGACGAGAGAGTTGGGCAAACTTTATATCAAGCATCAACTCCTATACAGATGAGAGAAAAGTCTGGAATAGAGTAAATAAAGTTAATGGGCAACAAACGTATTCCTTACCTCTAGTAAACAGCCACGGAGAAAGCCTTGAAGATCAAGCCAACTTTCTTGGTGCACATGTTGAATACATATCGAGCTCTTCACACTACTCCGAAACCTTCCTAAAGTACAAAACGCAAATAGAACGGCAAAATTTAGAAAGAAAATCTGCTAAAAGTGCGGTGTACAATGAACCATTCTGCATAGCAGAACTGCAGGCAGCACTGAACTGTTGTAATACATCCGCCCCAGGTTCAGACCGCGTAATATATGAGATGTTAAAACAACTACCATCCGAAACACAGAAAACCCTCATTTCCCTTTACAACGTTATATGGTTTTCCGGCGAGATCCCCTCTGTTTGGAAGGAGGCTATTGTAATTTCAATTCTGAAGCACGGGAAGGATCCTTCCTCTGTATCAAGTTACAGACCTATAGCGCTAACAAGTTGCCTCTACAAAGTATTCGAAAAAATGATTAACTGTCGCCTGCTACATATTCTCGAATCAAACAAATTCCTCGACCCATACCAGTGCGGATTTCGGGAGAGTCGATCCACCAGTGACAGTCTCATACGTATCGAGGCATGTATCCGAGAAGCTTTTGTTCATAAGCAGTTTTTTTATCAGTATTCTTAGATATGGAGAAAGCCTATGACACTACATGGCGGTTTCGGATATTGAGAGACCTCTCACAGTTAGGTATACACGGCAATATGTTTAGTGTTATTGAGTTATTTGTCTAATCGCACATTCCTTGTCCGAGTGGGCAATGTTCTGTCACGGAAATTTGTACAGGAAACAGGAGTGCCGCAGGGAGGTGTGCTCAGCTGCACGCTCTTTATAGTAAAAATGAATTCTCTTCGTCTACACATACCACGTAACATCTTCTACTCAACATATGTTGACGATGTGCAGATAGGATTTCAATCAAGTTCTCGTGCAATCTGTGAGCGGCAGGTCCAGCTTGGCCTTAACAAGGTCTCCAAATGGGCTGATGGGAACGGGTTCAGACTGAACCACAAAAAAGTACCTGTCGTTTTCTCTAGAAAAAGAGGCCTGCACGCTGATCCTGAAATTCTGTTTCATGGTGAACGTCTGCCTGTAAACAAGGAACATAAATTTTTAGGCATATGTACTTTGGAAGTACCTCCCTTCAGAGGAGTGGGCAGGCGTTGTGCCCCTTCCGGTGGCAGTTGCCAGCCTGCTCCTCGCTTTCCCTTTGCTGATACCTGTGTATATGTGTTCGAAACAAATAATAATAATAATAATAATATTAATAATAATAATAATAATAATTTTAGGCATAATTTTAGACGCGAAATTAACCTTTGTACCGCGCATAAAGTATCTTAAAAACAAATGTATGAAAACAATGAATATATTAAAGGTGCTCTCACGCACAACCTGGGGCAGTGATAGAAAATGTCTCATGAACTTGTATAAAAGCCTCATACGCACACGACTAGACTATGGAGCCATAGTCTACCAGTCGGCTACTCCAACTGCTCTAAAGATGCTAGACCCTGTCCACATACTTGGGAATTCGCCTGTCCACAGGTGCCTTTAGAACAAGCCAAGTGGAAAGTCTGTACGTTGAATCGGATGAATGGTCACTTCAACTGCAGAGAACATATTCGTCTTTCATGTATTTTCTTAGAGTAAACGGAAACAGTCAGCACCCCGCGTATTACACCATAAACGATTTGTCCAGTTGTCAACGTTTTCGCAACCGGCCCACAGTGGCAAAGCCTTTCTCACTGCGTGTCAGAGACATAGCTGAAGAAACAAAGGTGCCCCTGCTTGAATACCACCTTATGTCCCCTGCTATACGGCCCCCACGGTGGCAGTGGCAACGAATAGAGTGTGATACATCCTTCATAACTGTTACAAAGCGCGCTCCTCTTGCGCATATACGAATGTACTTCCTGGAATTAAAACACAAATACTCCTGTCCTGAATTCTTTACAGACGCATCAAAGTGTAATTCTGGCGTATCTTACGCAGCAGTATGTCCATCCTTTTCGAATACCGGTGTTCTGCACTTGGGCACAATTATCTTCACAGCAGAGGCCTACGCGATATTCATCATCATCATCATCATCATCATCATCATCATCATCATCATCATCATCAGCCTGGTTATGCCCACTGCAGGGCAAAGGCCTCTCCCATATTTCTCCAACTACCCCGGTTGCCACACGATATTGGCTGCCGTTAAACACATTAAAGAATTGAATATCGCAAAGGCAGTTATATATACAGACTTTTTGAGCGTCGTAAACGCATTGAAAACTGTCAAGAAATATCAAAACCCTGTAATTGTATCTCCCTATTCAGCATTATGCACCACATATGCGTCCAACCAACATATCCTGATATGCTGGGTGCCGGAGCACCGCGAAATTGAAGGAAACGTGTTGGCTGACCAGCTATCCACATCCGTCCACGCGAACGCTGCAGACACTTCTACGACTGTCCCTGTAATGGACCTCAAGCCCTCAATAAGAAGAAAGCTAAGAGATTTCTGGCAGCGCTTGTGGGACAAACAAACAGAAAATAAACTACATGTTATGAAGCCGTATCTTGGTAACTGGCCGCCGGTATCAAAGAATCGCCATACAGAAGTGACACTTTGCAGACTCAGGATAGGACACACATACAGCACACACACATACCTCTTGTCCAGTGGCGATCCACCCATGTGTGATAAATGTGGTGAGCCACTTACCGTGCTTCACATCCTGCTGCAATGCACTGAATTAGACGCAAATAGGAAAAAGCATTTTCCATTACCACACCGGCAGCAAATTCCACTTCATCCTCTTATGATCATAGGTATAGAACCGCTCTTTAAATATCAATCCTTGTTCGAATTTTAAAAAGATGTACACAATTTTCATGTTATATCACCAGGAAGTCCGTAGCACGGCCTCTTAACTGAGGTCTCTGCTGCGGTAACTGCATTAAGAGAAAGCACCTGCCTCCCAGCCTTTGGGCTCAAAGGCCTCCCGGAGGCATAGGTGCTATTTCTATGTTCTTGCATTTTAGCTCCATGTTCATTTATCATGCGTACTATATCCATAGACAATTACATGTATCACTATCATAATTTTATTCTATATATCATTTTACGCTTCTATGATACGGATTGATTTTAGGCCACTTTACAGCCATGTTACATCCCACCATCGCTACTCACAAATCAGCGCTTAACCCAACATTATAAGTCATGGCGCTCTTTGGCCATACCTGGCCCTTGCGCCACTAAACAACACACATTCGTTCATTCAACATGTGAACAATAGAGATGGGTGCGAGGCGATTCGAAGATTGCTGGAAGAAAAGTTGGCAAACGACAAACAACGGCGGCGAACAAAAGCAAAGTTCCCAACAGGGGTTGAGAAAGTTTGGAGAGCTTGGTGGCACAACTCACCACCCCACTAGAAATGCGACGCTCATAGCATCCACCCACCTATTCATCCTAATTCGTGGTCATGTTGAAGCCTATGGATTTCATTTTTTTTCTGAGTTCGAAGCTGAGGCTCCTCAAGTGCGCAATAACAGTCTCGACTACGCACTTGTGATTTCGCTTTAAACCACAGCTGAACTGTTCAACAAAACGAGCACTCCATTCCGTGCAAGAACAGGTCAAGTAGCGCTTAAGAACTTGAGGCTGTTCTGATCCACATCATGATGCATTTTTGAGAGTACTCAGCTACAAGAAACGCTGTGAAAATGACGGACGTCTTAATAACTCAAATACGGCAGCCATATGATGTCTGGCCGTTTAAAACCGGGGAAAAATCAAAAGCTATCTAGTACAGCATGTGTCGCTTTGTCTTTCGCTTTAGCTGCATGAATGAGGCTTTGAAAGAAGGCAAATAAATAAGCTTCCTTCTCAATGTAAATTTGTATCAGTCTAGCTATGACGATGATAGGCTACCGACTACTGTGCCCATCTAAGAAAAAGTTAATTAAATTTAAAAGAGAAAAGCTGAATACTACAAGTCACTCGCGCACCTTCAGGCAAAAGTGAAACAAAGAAAACAGGTCTCAAGCTGAGTGGTCAAGCTATGACGATGATAGGCTACCGACTACTGTACCCTTCTAAGAAAAAGATACTTAAATTTAAAAGAAAAAAAGCTGAATACTACAAGTCAATTGCGCACCTTCAGGCAAAAGAGAAACAAAGAAAGCAGGTCTCGCTTATTCACCAACAGAAACAAGAAATGCTTCTAACAACTGCCTCAAAACGGGAATAAGATAGCTCAAGAATGAAGCACGCGTTCATGCAAAAACTCAAGTGACTTAACGTAAATGTTACCCCCTTTACCCTGCGCCAGACTGTCTGCATGAAAGAAAATGCAGCCAGAAACAGTGCAGGCCGAAGTGAGTGGGCTGGCGCCAAGAATAATGCTAGATTAAGCTCAAGCGAATCGTCTTATGAATAAGGCTGCAAATGTGTGCAGCAAGATATAACAAAGGATACCGGGAAGGAAGGAAATGGGGAAAGGAAATACTAGATATATGACACAATTTTAATTTATTCTCCAAACGGGTTTATGCTCCAATGCGCATAAGTACAGCGCTTTTTGCAAGAAGTTCTGTTTCGTCTAGCTGCACAATGAAAAGCACACGTTGGCTAGCGCTTGTTGCTTGTCGCCTGGAGGCACCAGCGGGACCTGGCGACACACTCGCGTGGGTTGCAGTCAAAGAAAGCCAGGACATTAAGGACGTGCTTCTAAAATGGGTGGATTTTTTGGCGCATATCCAAGCTGCAACGCCATTGAGTAACCTCCCTGTGCACTGGGGTCTGCAGACTTGAAAAGTAATAACATATGAACGTGGCAAGCGTCAACGCGTTTTCGGCACAATACATCCTCGTACTTACTTTGTGCACCCCGGTCTGCTTCGTCACAGCCTCAGCTTGTTTTTTTTTTCTTCTTCTTTTGGGGTTTGCTTCCTGGAATAAAATGCAACGTGGGTGTTCTCTTACCAGTAGTGTGGTACCAGGAGGCCAGAGTTCCTCGAGATTTGCTTCTCGGGCGCCAAAGCGATAAATATTCTGGGAACTATCGCGAGCAATGCGTGCGTTCTTGTACTGAAGCATTACAAGCTACTTTCTTTTACGTTTACTAGCTTCTTACATACCGATCCCTTATAGTCGCTTATAGAATTTCTGAAACTTTAAATTCCGTTGCGCTAATGGCAAACTGGAGGTTGGATACTTGTTTCGTTAAAGACTGAAAATATAACGGATAAAGAACTACTTCAGGCAGCAATGGGTGACTGTTATAGTATTTTAGTACGCCGTATTTCCTCGTATGAAGTACGTCCGCTTGCAAGGCCCACACTCGCGCTTTGGGGTGCGATTATTTAGACAGAAAAAAGTTTGACCAAGCATCCCGCCTACGCTGGTGTGATGGTTAATTCCCGCAAGCCTCTGCAAGAGGGCACTAGCTCGTCTTCATCAAATGCGCCATCTGTGAATGTGTTCATAGTGGGCCGCCAGAGATTGCATTCACTTTCATAACAGTCTGAGCGCACTTGGACGCTATCAAAAGCAGACTACGTCGAGGTCGATAACTAATAGATCAGAGATCTTGCATTTATTTCAGCTAACTTAGCAAATGATCGGCAAAACACTTACCTTATATGTGAATATGAACTACGTGAAAAAAACACGTTGAAAGGCGAAGCATTCGGAAGATTTACTCCTTGATCTCACACATCTCACATGTTCTTCATACGTGAGCTGCTAAACCAGATATTAAAGTGTATGCCGCAATTCGGACGGTATATTATGCGTTTGAGGACCTTAACAGGGAGAGTGTAAGAGTGGGGTTGAAGATTAATATGCAAAAGAAAGATAATGATAAACCACCGGGCAAGGGAATAAGAGTTCAGGATCGCAAGTAAGCCTCTAGAGTCTGCAAAGGAGTACGTTTACCTAGGTAAACAAATCAGATGGAACCCTGACCATGAGAAAGAAATTCACCGAAGAATAAAAATGGGTTCTATCGCATACGGCAGACATTGTGAGCTCCTGACTGGAAGCTTACCGTTATCATTGAAAAGGACGGAATGCAATCTGTGCTGTCCTATGGGGCAGAGACTTGGAGATTGACAAAGAAGCTTGAGAACCAGTTAAGGACCGCACAAAGAGCGATGGAACGAAGATTGCTAGGCATAACTTTAAGAGACAGAAAGAGAGCGCTTTAGATGAGTTAGCAAACGGGTATAGGCGATATTCTAATTGACATTGGGAGGAAAGAAATGGCATTAGATAACCGTTGGTCCATTAAGGTGACAGAATGGGTACCAAGAGAAGGGAAGCGCAGTAGAGGACGCACAAGACTAGGTGGTGCGACGAAATTAGGCAATTGGCGGGTACTAGTTGGGAATCGGTTGGCGCAGGACAGGGGTATATAATTGGAGATAGCAGGGAGATGCCTTCGTCCTGCAGTCGACATAAAATATTATGATCATGATGATCGTCTTGTGGTGATGATGATGATGATTATTATTATGATGATGATATGCGTTTAGCTTAGGATATGTTGACATAGGTTAGTACTGCGAAAATTCGGCTTGACAATGTGCTGACTCTGTCCAGGCTAAATAATTATTCTACCTTAGAATCGGCCTGTGAAACGTATGCACCTAAACTAATAATCCTCCCAGTATAGGCGCAACATTGATAATACCGTGGTTCCAGTTCATGTTGCAGCCTGCTCAAACACGCATGACATGCTCCCACTGGCGACTGCCACGTCGAGGCAAAACTCGGACATGCGACGCCTCGTCGCGGCGCACTCCTCCCCGTAACTTTCGTGTGCTGTAGGCGTCCATCAGAAGTCTCGTGTTCAGAAGATGTGTATATAAGGTGGTCAGCGCGAGTGGCCAGTTAACGTCATTTCACGTGTTCTCATGTATGTATTGCGCCAATTCCTTTTTTTACTGAGATTTCATCTCTTCTGAAAATGACGTAATCTAGCTGCTATAATTGCCTGTAGCTATCCAGCGAACCAGACTGGTGGACTGAGCGGCATTTGCTCAAAGGTTTCGGAATAGTTTTGGACACTTAATTTCGTAGCGTGAAGCTGAATTAAGGGGGGCTTCTTAGCATGGCAGGCCGTCGCTGTAATGCGGCCACTGAATCAGAAAATCAGTCACTATTGCGTTGTCAGAAGAGAAGCTCCTATAGTGTCCCCGAAGTGGTAAAATGCAGATTGAACATATATTGACAAGGAGAATATCTATATATCCCTAAACACCTATTAATATTATTTGCTACATTACAGATAAGTCTAGGCATATGAGGAGATTCTCTTCTTTCATACCCCCACGGCAGTTGGAGACCCGCTTCAAAAGTATCATGGCGTTGGCTGTATTGATCTTAATTTTGGCGAGGGCCATGCTGTTCGCTCCGTTCACCTCTACGAACATGCCGAGCACACGGATATGGGTGCCGATGGGTATGGTGCTGCCATCCGTGAGGTGAAGCGCGATGTCTTCATCCTGGCGTTTAGCGGTAGGATATTTCGAACGGCGGCCACGGAGAGTAGGCCTGTAGAGGAGAAGGTCGGACTTCGCAGGGGAGCAGCGAAGCGCTGTGACTTGGATATAGGTCTAGACTGTTTAAATGGCGGATTGTAGTGCCATTTCTATTTGGCCGTCACTGCTTTGGTGGGCCCAGATGGTTATATCGTCAGCGTAGATGGTGTGGTGCAACTCCCTGGCAAGATCGATCATGACGAGATGAAAGAGCATTGGGAAGATAACGGAGCCCTGGGGGGTTCCCACGCTGCCCAGAGTCTAGACGTCGGAGCGGAGATTCCCCACCGAGAGGAAGGCCGGGCGATTTGACAGAAAGTCTCTGACGTAACTATAAGAGCGTGCGCCGAGATTAACGCGTGAGATGCGGTAAAGAATGGTAGAAAGTGCTATGCTGTCAAAGGCATTTCGATGTCGAGCCCGAGTATAGCTTTAGTAGTACGTGTTCAACCTTCTAGTATGTGGTGCTTAAGTTGTAGCATGGCGTCTTGGGTCGACAGGTGGGCCCGGAAGCCAATGACCGAGTGAGGATACGCTGCAGCGTCTTCCAGATGGGTGTTAATTCGAGTGAGGAAGGCAGGCTCCATAACCATTCCCACACATGAGGTTAGTGAGATGAGGCGAAGATGATCGAGGCTAGAAAGTTGGCCCAGTTTCGGAATAAGGATGACCCTTGCTGTTTTCCAGGCCAGGGGAATGGCATGTCCGTCACCCACCATGAGGTGGGTGACGGAGGCGTCATCTAGGTTACGGCAGGCTTTGTTAGTGACCCTATCAAGGCCAGGGGCAGAGCGGATGTTTAATTTATGCAGGGCGGCTTCGATCTCAGCGACACTATAGTCTTCGTCAAGTGGGGGGGTTGTGGGTCTCGGTGTAGCAGCCGTGAGGTTGCACTGGGCCCACGGGGATATACTTGTTAGTGAGGTAGCATAAGACTTGGGCGCGGCCCTGTTTCTTCGTTTTGTACAGAGAAGTTTAGTAAGGCGATCTTGTTGGGAAGAGTGGGTGGCTTGACTATCGAGGAGGTGTTTCAGAAGCGTCCAAGAAGAGGGGACAGTGGATCTGTCCGTCAACAGTATTGCACAGTTCAGTCCACTGTTGACGGCAGAGGGTGAGGCAATGGGCTTCGATTTCCTTGTTGAGGACGGCTATTTTAGTATGGAGGCGCCTGTTCAGACATTGCCCGTTCCAGCGGGATAGGATGGACATTTTAGCCGCGAGGAGATGGGCCAGTCTGCTATCCGTGCGCTCGACGCGGCCATCAGTGGTAATGGTGTGAATGGCTGCCTTGGTATCGAAGGCGAGATTTCGGGTCCATGCATCAATGTACGCTATGCGTTCTGCGTGCTGATCAGCGGATCGATTCTCGCAAAATGCATCCCAATCAACCCAGGTGAACTCACAGGGTTTAGCGGTGATTGCAGCCATCCGAGGAATAAGTATAGCAATGATGCAATGGTCACTACCGAGATCATGTTGTGTGTTGCTCAATCGGGCGTTGGTGACGTTCTTGGCTAATGTCAGGTCTGGGCTCGTGTCGCGCGAAGTGGAGTTACCGAGGTGTGTGGGGAATGTGGGGTCTGTAATGAAAGTGCGGCCGAGGTCCTGGAATTCTTGCCAGAGGTTTTCAGCTGCCATCGTCGAGTAGCCATATCCCCATACCGTGCGGGGGAGGTTGAAGTCTCCATCGATAACGAGGGGGTTGGGGCCAGCTACGTTAAGGGCCTTATTGAAGAGGGGGAGAAAACGGCTTCGAACTTTGGCAGAGGGATGGCTGTACATGTTAAGGAGAAAAATACTTTCCTTGTGTTTCCTTGTGGGTATAGTTCAACGAGAAGGTGTTCGATGTTTCGAACGTGGAGATTGTGTTCAATGGCGGTGATTCTCTTGAGGTGCAGAGGCTGTGAGAAGCGTGTGACGGGATCAAAGGCGGGTGACCGAATCGGTATGTGTTTCCTCAATCATCATGACGTCCGGTTGACGGGTGAGGGTACGAAGGTATGACAGATGACTGGTTGTTTGCGGAGATAGCCTCGGCCGTTCCCCTGCCAGATAAGTGTATCGCTGTTAGTGTGGGCCATGATGGGGATTGGGGGATCTCATCATGGGAAGTGCCAGGGTTTCGTGGACGGGGGGAGCGGGCATGGGGAGAGTTTGTAGGTGGGTTTCAATGTTTGTGACGCGCTGTGCCAGGGCGAGAAGGGCGTGTTGTAGGGATTCGACTGCGTTCTGCAGTGTGTTTATTGTGCTTTGAAGTCAGACTAGCATGTACTTAACATTTGAGCGCACTTGGCCCGCGGCTCCCTCTTGGAGGGCACGCGTTTTGGGGCTGGTGTCAGTGGAGTGTAGTGGCTAGAGGAGGGGGACGCTTCGGCGGGAGGTGTAGTAGCGGGTGTTTTGAATTGTTTGAGATCGCGAACCTCTTGTGAGTGCTGTGAATTAGGTTGGGCATAATGGCAGTTTCTTTTTTGACGTGAGCTACACACAAACATTTACCTATCGCTGTCAGCATATTACCGATTCGAACAGGAAAGGTAGAGCCGCTTGTACGACGAGCACATGAGGCTGCAAGCCCGCAGTGCCACAGGCCTGCTGACGTTGCTGCTTTCGTCTCTGGTGGTTTGCTGAGAATTAGTGCGACGCTATCGCGACGTGCCCGCTTGCTGCCCGCATATGAATTAATCCAGCAACAGGCGACAGTGATGGGTGGACAAGCTATTACCCGAAGCACGCACGCCAGTGCGGAAGCTGTTTGCATGCACCGTAACCGCCGCAGTGGCGCTGCTTCAGAGCTCGTTCCTCCCGCTCTCCTTCTCCGGACACGGCGAAGGATCTACACAGGTGAGCGGCTATAAACGTAATTAAAACAGTGTGGTCTGATGCGCGCGATGCGGGCTGGCGACCCGCGAGCAGCGCCCGCGTTTTGTATGGCGTACGTGGAGAAATTGCGAGCGTTCTCAAATAATGCAACGCACGACAAATAATCGGCGTCTACCACCGCTTCTCGGACACTACACTGGCGCATGCTCATCATGGAAATGCCTCACACATTTGCGTCGCGAGGAGGTACCGCAATGGGCGATACGCTTGAGCTGGAAATCAACAGGTGGCCACAGGAGCTCAAAACAATACCGGCAAAGGAATGTAAAGAAAAAAAAAACACAACGTAAGTATGCTGCACAAAATTTGCTGTAAACACGGATCGTGATTCCAGCAGCTTGGCGCTCGAGAATTTGACACTCCTGCTCTCTCTCACACCCATTTTACTTGCCCAACAATCGTTTATTTTTTCGCGTCTTTCGCCTGACGCGAAGCTGCTCATAGTGCATTACATTTCACCATGTTCGTCCTTTGCTCAACAATGAATGAGGGGCGATGGTGCTTAATCTGTACTGTTGTTTGCATTTGTTTCCGAAAATCACCCAAATGCGAATAAGTGGAGAAAGTGCGAATATTAGTAGCGTTTACTTATGTATATACATTTTGTAGCGTCATCATCATAGTCGTGCTTTGTCATAACGTGCAATCACAACCTGTGCAAGTGTTACCTGCTTCGTCATTAAAACGCGCTCTAATGCTAGGCCGGACTGTATGCTGCACACACCGACCCACTCTTCGCCTCACGGAATAAACCAAGGGACGACCGTACGTCGTGTAGCAGCCCTTACATCGTCCTGCAATTCTCTTGGTCCATTTGAATTACAATGCACTTCGAATACAGCTTCTGAGCTCTTAGCCATGTACTTTTTTGTTAACCCAAAGCCTCACTGTAGTGGAACTTGAGCGCTTAGACGGGAAAAATATGAGAGATTGCTGCTACAATTCTTTATAAGTCCGTCAACATGCATATCGTTACACAAGCTTCAGCGCACTGATCAAGCATTTTCTTTTACGTTCAGAAGCAGAAATATGCCCGCTCATGCCGTTTCGCGCGACGTCCCATCTTCAGCGATCCGTACCATCAGCAGCCCGGCGATGCCTTGTTATGGTCACGTCTGGTTATTTAGGAATCGCACACTAGAGACGTTGCGTCCGTCGGCGCAAAGTTTCTCTCACCGAAAATTAGACGGCTTGCCCACAAGAGATTCATAAAGGCGTTCTATACCGCTTGTTGATGGATGCGTCCGTGGCGTAATGATTTCAATGTCGGGCTTTGCGCCACAGGTCCTGTGTTCGAATCCTGCCGTCGGATGATTTTAATTAGCAAGGTAGTGCAGACTATAGCCAACGTTAATTTTGCTTTAACCGACTACAGTGCGACTACAGCTGAAAATGAAAGCATTAAGGAAGCAATATAACCTAGCCAACTAGTATTTTAGCCAAATATAAGTACGCTCCTAACTCCGCTCAATGTAAAGTGCGTAGAGAATGTATTTCTGTCTTTTTCTATGAAATATTTGAAGTACTTCTGGGCTTATTTACTAGATTGTAAGGCTAAATGCATGAAAAAGCAAGTGCTTTCTTTTTCTCTGTCAAACTGACATGTTGGGGATAGGTAGACGCCAATAATAGTAAAAGACAGCCTCTTCTCTTCTTTTTCACACTAATACAGACGTATTGTTTACCGTCATGAAGTGCTACGGGTTGGGGAAAATACGTAAGGTCCTTGCGAATGTAAACCAGAACCTTACTACTACGGGCACGTGGTTGAAACAAATGGTTTATATCCTGATAATCTTATGGATACTGATAAGTTCGGTTCACAGATAACCAGTATAGGAAAGTGGTTTTGTGGTTTTGAAACTAGAACTGCCGAAAATCCGAAATACGTGACCTGAGACCTCTCGCATTCCATTGGAATATGGAGGCACTTCTGACATCATCCCGGAATGATCGCTGTTGTTGTCGATGATCCATGGTTCTGCTGTTGAAGTTCTTAAGCATTCGACTTTTGAAGGCTCGCTAGAACCGGATTGATGGCATCCAGCACTTGCAACGCACTTCGAGCTGTTGGTGTCTGTATCTTGTCCAGAACACAAATAGCGCTCACAAGAGCTGATCATGACAACAATTTGTTGTCATGAGTAATTGGTCCGTCAATTTATCAGGAACAGTCGAAGTGTCCCTTGCTGTAGAAGTCTGATTTCGCCCAGTAGGAGCATGTAGCCTCGGGAGTGCAGGCCAAGCGTCAGCAGCGGTGATCTTCGTTGCACTTTTGTCTTTTGAGCTGACTGTGTTTGGCCTGGGCGGAAGAGCGGGCGGTAATGTACGTGGCTGGCGCTCTGCAGAGGCTTTGGAGGTTCCTAATCGACGTCGGCGACGTGATCGTAGTCGCCTAATGTGTCTGCTTCTCGGTGAGACAAGTGGTCTCTAAATATGTCTTCAATATTACCATTTCCTTGCTAATCGAAGAGCATTCCTTCGAGGATGCATCGGGAGGGCCACTGCAGTTTGTGCACTTCAGCACACTGGCCTCGCACGTGTTAGTAGTGTGGGGCCCAGTGGAGCGAGAACAGACGGTAGTGTTATTGCACACACTACTCACATGGCCAAGCTTCATGCACTTCTAGCACTGCAACGGTTTTGGTATAAAGGGGCGAATTGCGTGTTGGAAGTGGCCCACTTTAACATGTGATGGGAGGCATTCGCCCTTAAATATGATCTTAACACGCCTTGACGTACGTACCGAGACGAAACGCGTTTGTCGTGATTGAAGGTCGTACAGACCTACACCCCCACATCAAGTCATGATGACAAGGAAGTCGAAAGTTTCTATGAAGACGTGGAATCGGCGATGGGTAAAGTCAAAACAAAATACACTATACTGATGGGCGACTTCAATGCCAAAGTAGGCAAGAAGCAGGCTAGGACAAGTCAGTGGGGGAATGTGCGATAGGCTCTAGGAATAGCAGGGAGAGTGATTAGTAGAATTTGCAGAACAGAATATTATGCGGATAATGAATACCCTCTTTCGCAAGCGGGATAGTCGAAAGTGGACGTGGAGGAGCCCGAATGGCCAGACTAGAAATGAAATAGACCTTATACTCTGTGCTAACCCTGGCGCACACAAGATGTGGACGTGCTCGGTAAAGTGCGCTGCAGTGACCATAAGATGGTAAGAACTCGTATTAGCCTAGACTTGAGGAGGGAACGGAAGAAATTGGTACAAAAGAAGCCGATCAATGAGTTAACGGTAAGAGCGAAAATAGGTAATTCCTTATCAAGCTGCAGAACAGGTATTCAGCTTAACTCAGGAAGAAGACCTTAGTGGTGAACCAATGAACGACAATCTTATGGACATCATTAAGGAATGTGCAATAGAAGTCGGTGGTAACTCCTTTAGACAGGATACCAGTAAGCTATCTCAGGAGACGAAAGTTCTGATCAAGAAACGCCAATGTATGAAAGCCTCTAAGCCTACAGCTATAATGGAAATGGCAGAGCTTTCCAAGGTAATCAACAAGCGTAAGACTTTAAAAAGTATAATATGGATGGAATTGAACATGCTCTCAGGAACGGAGGAAGCCTAAAAGCAGTGAAGAAGAAACTAGGAATAGGCAAGAATCAGATGTATGTGTTAAGAGACAAAGCCTGCAATATCATTACTAATATGGATGAGATATGGATGGCTGAGGAGTTCTATGGAGATTTATACAATACTAGTGGCACCCACGACGATAATGGAAGATAGAATATTGTAGAGGAATTTGAAATGCAACAAGTAACGCCGGAAGTAAAGCACGCCTTGGGAGCTATGCAAAGGGGGAAGGCAGCTGGGGAGGATCAGGTAAAAGCTGACTTGCTTAACTATGGTGGACAGATTGTTCTAGAAAAATTGACCACCCTGTATATGCAATGCCTCATGACATCGAGCCTACCGGAATCTTGGAAGAACGCTAACATCATCCTAATCCATAAAAAAGGGGACGCCAAAGACTTGAAAAATGATAGACCGATCAGCTTACTGTCCGTTGCCTACAGAGTATTTGCTAAGGTAATCGCAGATAGAATCAGTAACACCTTAGACTTATGTCAACCAAAGCACCAGGCAGAATTCCCTAAGGACTTCTCAACAATAGACCATACTCACGTTATCAATCAGGTGATAGAGAAATGTGCGGAATATAACCAACCTTTATATACTGCTTGCATTGATTACGAGAAAGCGTTTGATTCATTCGAAACGACAGCAGTCAAGGAGGCACAATGGAATCAGGGTGTAGACGAGTCGTATATACAAATACTGAAAGATATCTATAGCGGCTCCACAGCCACCGTAGTCCTCCATAAACAAAGCAACGAAATCTCAATAAAGAAAGGCGTCAGACAGAGAGATGCGATCATTCCAATGCTATTCGCAGCGTGTTTACAGGATGTATTCCGAGACCTGGATTGGGAAGAATTGGGGATAAGAGTTCAGAATCAGATTCAGTTTTATTTTCCTGAAGGAAAAATGGACTCCAGACAAAAATCTGCTCATTGAGCAGCTTGACGAGGCCTGGGGCCCTACATGCAGTATCAACAGCGGCAAAACAGCAGTGTATATCGTACACGCGTACAAGTAAAAAAAGCAACTGGAGAAACAAACCAAAAGAAAGAAAGAAAGAAACTGTTTGCATTAAGCTGTGAAGAACGAGAAAAAAAATATTACATATACGTACACCAATGCAAAACTATGTTGTACACTGACAAGTTCTATTCACACGTACACACCAAACACCCGAAGAAGTGGCGCGCATACGCCCCTATACATGCATATATGTACACCTACATATACATTCACATATACACAAGCACGTGGCATATGTACACTCACCATTCAAGTGCACACATGTATAACTTCAATATTTTACGAAGAATTAACTGTTACAAAAAGGGAGAGCGAGAGAGAGAGAAAAAAAGTGAATTTATACAATGCCTGCAAAATCATTCGAAACT